>NC_133804.1:34874011-35174011 GCF_043250625.1 Sebastes fasciatus
CATCTTTGTTCACCTTGTGAAGCGGAGTCGTGTTTCTTTATTGTTCCTGATGAATCAGGTTTATAAACCTTCTACACAGCAGACAGTCAGACTTCCAGCAGATGAAACCACAGGTGGAACTATGATCACAACGATGGGTCTGTAACAGCAATACGCAGCGGCAGTGCAGCAGTTAGTTACCGGTTACACCTGAGTTTGACGAGTCCAGATGTGTAGTCAGTTAGTGAACCAGTCTGATCTAGATTAAAGTGTACACATTAAGAGACGGTCCACATTAATACAAATACATGTGTCTTCTGAACCGGTGATTTACTTACTAAAATAACTGAGCTTTTCAGAAACGTGTGTAAATCTGATAACGCTGGCGTCACATTTTAGTGTTTGTTGGGAAAACAGATTTTACAAAATGTCAACATTTATCCTGTAAAACCCCAAATATAGAAATAAACGGAGTTTCACCTCTCAGATGTTGTTGTTGGCCTCTGATGAGGAAAGTTTGCAGTTCATGGCCAGATGGCCGGACCTATAAACTCATTATTAGCATTGCAAAGATAAACAATAGCACCCGTTGCCAATGTAAATGTGGTCTAAAAAACATTTACAGGAAAGCTAAAAGTGATGCAGTTTCATTTGTTAACACGAGGCTTTTATTTTTAAATATTTGCAGGACAGTGTTGTAGAACATGCAGTGACTTGCAGAGCTCCATGAATGAATATAGTATGGGGTTTTAATGGTGGATTATTACTATTATTTACTAATTTCCACACGGTTCTTAACCTTTCTCGGTCTAAAATAAATATAAATGATATTTATAATGAAATGAAACGGACATTTTGAAAGGCAAACTATGTAGAAAGAAAGGGCTGACAGCAGCAAACACGCAGCTTTTAGTTTAGGAAAAGATCGTGGTTAACATCAGTTTGTTATGTAACTTAAGTACGTGGCGTGCGTTACTTTTCGTAGGTATAAGTAATAACATTAAATGAGAACAGCCTTTATAATCATTCAGAACAATAACAGTACAATAAATTTGATCATTGGATCATACCCAATTATATAAGTGCTGATCATGGTTTCAACTTTCTACTCGTGTTTCTGTCATTTCAAAACAAGACTTCACTGATATTCAACCGTGCTGCATTCAAAGAACCAGGTTAGCTAGCTAGCATGGTGCTAGTCGGGGTTAGTGAGGAGTCCAGGTGAGCCGTGATCATCAGCTGAGAGTTTAAATGTAAACTTCAGATATGAACTCTGTAGTGTGTTGTCATCAGAGGTGGGAGGGACCAGCTGATCTCCTCCTGATGGATGACACTTCCTGCTCTTTGTTTTGACAGGTAGACTGATATTCCTGTTCCACCTGATCCCCACAAACCATCACAGAGGAGGAAGCTGTGTTTCCTCCTCCTCCTCCTCTGCTCTTCTTCAGCTGGGAGAGATGAATGAAGGGGAGGGGGAGGCGGCGGCGGCGGAGAGAGTCGGGACAGGTGGCAGCTTCGATTAAATGTTAAATGATGAAGAGGGGGGCCGTGCTGGAGCAGCGGGGGACGGCTCACCTGTCACCGTCCCCGTCGTCCCCGTCGCCCCCGCAGACGTCCCCAGAAACGCCAGAAGGACCGCCGGACAGGCTGATTCATGACCCGGCTGGCAGGAGGCTCTCAAAACAATTTAAGGATAAAGTATGGTCATTTTTAACGGCCCCCGTCGGCCCCTGTCTCTCCGCTCGGCCCGTTTAACGCCTGACACCACATCTTTTTTCTCCTCCTGCCTCAGCTCCGCTCTTCTTCTGTGGTTAAGGACTTCCTGCGCTCGGCGGCGACTCTTGACCGGATCATTTTGTCACAGCAGAAGGTGGATCTGGCGGCATCGCTGTGACACAGAGCTCAGCCTGTTACAGGCTGAACCGATGGCTGATGGCAGACATGTATTATGTAATAGCAGGAAATAGTGCAGCAGGTTTGTGTTGGTCAGCGGTGTCAACGTTAACCCACAGAACGCCGTCCTCACATAAACAAAGCAAACAGACGTTATACTGATGGAGGATCCGTTCCTCGTGTGCAGGTGCTGCTTCATTTTGCTTCTAACGACGACAAGAGAGGAAATATTTCAGTTTCTTCATTAGTAAAAGTTCAAATGGAAGAATTTTAATTAGATAATTTGATGACATGAGGGATCTTCATTAGCTCACATTTTATTTAGTGGAGCCCATTAGTCTGCTCAAACAGGAATGTTTCAGAGACACACAACAAAGGATGTGGCTGTGGCGTGTTCAGCGAGTAAAAAAGGCCTCGCCGCCTTTCATTTTAATGAGAAACAAGGAAAATAGCCATTCAAGTGTGAGGCAGTGATGAAGCACTGATTCTTTTTGTCATGTAAATCTGGTTGTAACGGAGAGACGAGAACATTTGTTGCACAAACACGGACGTTTATGTGAGGCTGAACCCGGATCAGGTCTGGATTAAAGCTGCACACTTTGATGCTGGATTTGGTTCAGGTGAGGTGAAACTGGAGCTGGGGAAATGAGGATACGTGCACGGACAGCATGCTCGTCTGAGCCACATGATGACATGTTTTAACCTGCTCCTTCAGTCCTGATTGGAGGGATTGGCTTCACCTGCTGGGAGTCTTATGAACCGGCTGATTCAGAGATGGTGTTCTCTCTCTCCCTCCCAGGTTTAGGTAGTTTAGGTTAGCGCTACAGTTTCACAGCAGCCAACATCTGCACAGCACTACTGACTACTGAGGTATACTGACTACTGCACATCACTACTGACTACTGACTTCAGTTTGATTCAGTTATCTTTAATACATCTACTGTTGCTGTGTGGACCTCCCCTGAACCTCCTGAACGAGCTGAGCACAACAATGTTAATATTGAAATGACAATATGGAAACATAAAGTAAACTTCAAAACCTGAAATTAAAAAGACATTGTTTAGGACTTGACTTGTGTTTATTGATCTGTATGAGCTACCAAGCTAATAACATGATAGCACAGGCTACACAGTCAGAATGTAACATGCATGTTAACAAAACAAAACAAACATCGAGCTATCTCATGTCAAATATCGTCAGAAGTCTGGATTTTAAAAGTGTAAAATATGTAGGAACACTGTAACATGCAAGCAAAGGAAACGTCTAGTCACGAGTACAGTGTGATGGATCAGGTCGTGGCTGATGATCAGACCGTACAGTCTGAGCACATCAATTATGAGCTTTGGCTTTACATCACAAACGATCTCCAGTAGAAGTAGGAAGTACACAACAACATTTCTATAATGGTTCAGTTTATGTTCAGCTTTACTTTAGTGAGAGTTCTCTGTGGATCCATCACTATGAGGCAAGGCAAGTTGATTTATATAGCACATTTCATACACAAAGGCAATTCAAAGTGCTTTACATATATGAAAGCAAGATTAAAGAGCACAAAGTGCATAAGATAAAAACGTATAAAAGAATAAGTTAAAAGAGAAAAACTTAAAAGGATAATAAAAACAATCAGTAAAGTGCAGCATTTGATCGATTAAGAAAAGCGTCTGAGAACAGTTTTGTGTTGAGTCTAGATCTGAAAGAGGCTGCTGTCGGTGCATCTTTGACCTCATCTGGAAGTTTGTTCCACAGTTGAGCAGCTAAAAGCAGCTAAAAGCAGCCTCACCAGGTTTCGTACTGACGGAGAATGTTTTCCCAGTGATGTTAGAGGTCTAGTAGGTGTGTACTGCTGAAACATATCTGAGAGGTCATTTGGACCTACCCCCCCTTTAGTGATTTGTAAACAAGCAGTAGTGTTTTAAAGTCAATCTGTGACTTACTGGGAGCCGGTGGAGGGACTGAAGTACTGGAGTGATGTGATCAGAAGAGCTCTAGCAGCTGCATTTTGCACCATCTGAAGCTGTTTGAGGGTCTCTTTAGGTCGTAGGCCCGTGAGTAGACCATTGCAGTAATCGACTCTGCTCGAGATAAAGGCATGGATGAGTCTTTCCAGGTCATGGTTTGACATAAGACCTCTAAGGTTTGGCTATGTTTTAAGGTGGTAAAAAGCTGATTTGGTTATCGCTTTCACATGGTTACTGAATCTGAGATCACTGTCCATTAAAACACCAAGATATTTAACAGCATCATTTAAGCTTTAAGTCTCTTTGTGTTCCTCCTGTTATGAGGCACGTTACTAAATACTACAGATATTTGATTTCTCAGTATTAGTTGCTGAGGTCAGAGTTCTGTTGAACCCACATGTTGGTTATTTTCTCCGGACTACACACCTCACTGGTCCCGGACTACACAGCTCACTGGTCCCTGTGGCTGTGGTGTAAACCGTGTGTCTGAGAGCAGACCTGGGATCTGCCCACTCAGCCTGTCAGAGTCTGGTGGCGGACAGACTGAACGCCGCACGATCCGGTCTAATGAGCCTCCCCTGCAGAGGAGGGGTGGGGGGGGGTCCGATGAACCAGAGTGACCGTGACACCGCTGCAGGTAGCACTGTGTGTGTGTGTGTGTGTGTGTGTGTGTGTGTGTGTGTGTGTGCTGCAGCTGCCACTACTGTACAACATGACACTGTAACCTACAGGATGTACCGACACATGCTTGTACGCTCTCTCTCTCTCTGTGTGTGTGTGTGTGTGTCTCTCGCTTTCCCAGCATGCCTTTCAGCTGCTCTTTGATGTGAGCTTGCTGACATGAAGGAGCTTTTTGAAAGCTATCTCCTCCTCTGGCCTCTCGGCAGGCTGCGGGGCGGCGGTGGAGGGTGGCGGGTGGACGGGTGGTCGAGGCTTCATGTGGCCGCTCAAACCCTCGCCACGGCGGCGGAGGTGGCTTGTTATCCTACAGTATATTATCCTATATCCAAAACCTCAATCAGATGCTGCCGTCATGTTATGCATCTTGTCTGACAAGAAGGACATGTACAGATGAATGAGGACATCAACATTAATATTCCCAGAGACGTCCCGTTCACCTCGTCTCACTTCACCATCGATGGAAATGTTCAGCTAACCAGGACGCTAATCTTAAACTAGAGTTACGTTGCTATGGACGCAGTTCCAACCGTTGCTATGGACGCAGTTCCAACCGTTGCTATGGACGCAGTTCCAACCGTGTCAAACAGATTATTTTTACTAGCGGAAGCATTCAAATAATTTTTATATCAATAAAATTATTTTTTAAATCAGTATTTTGTGTCAAATTATTGATTCTTTAGTACGTAGCCGTGTAATAAGCGGGATAATGTGCAGTGAGTTGGTTGTTATAGCAACATGAACCCCTTCAGTACATTATCCATTACTTGTTAGTTTGATGGTAGACAAAGTTCTGGGACACTTGAAGACAACTGAGCCACTATTAACCCTCTATAACACGTCAACATGTCAACTGAGCCATTATTAACCCTCTATAACACGTCAACATGTCAACTGAGCCATTATTAACCCTCTATAACACGTCAACATGTCAACTGAGCCATTATTAACCCTCTATAACACGTCAACATGTCAACTGAGCCATTGTTAACCTGCTACAACACGTCAACATGTCTGCTGAGAAGTCACCTTCACCTTCAGGTTTCAGGTCTGTTTCTGGTCCACCTGCAGCCTCGTCCCTCTGTGACGTCACAGTGTACCGACACACCCTAAAGTACACATCTGCATCCCAGCAGCATGGAGAGAAGTGAAGCTGTGAGGTTTTCAGCTCTGTAAACACAGAGGAAGCAGGAAATATCACATATCCTTGTTTTTGATTCAGATGAGCATATTCTTCTTTAACAGCAGATAAATGACGTGAGGACGTATCGGCGTTTAGACGGAGCTCTCAGACGGTTTATCATGTCGAGGCAGCAGCTTCAAAACTGTTTTTATTTATGATTGAACAAAATGAAGAAAAGTGAATATGTTACACACGGTGACTAATCACTGTAATTACTCTGTTTCCTGTGTGTGTGTGTGTGTGTGTGTGTGTGTGTGTGTGTGTAGTGTAAAGAAGACCAGTTCATACTGTATAGTTTCACAGGAGCTCTCCCCAGATTCCCTCCGTATGACGCTGCTATCCATTTCAAAAAGTCTATTACTAACACATTTAGTTTACCGGCACCACTTCATTGATAAAAAGAGATGTGAAAAATAATAAAAACTTGGTGTCTGTTTCTCAGGTGAGGTGCCAGCTGTTCTGTCAGGTAATGAGATCGGGTTATGTCGTGGTCAGTCTATTTGTTATAGAGACACACAGAGGACAGAGGACGGAGTTCATGGATGAGTCAACAAAATGCTACTTGACTTTAACACGATTGCTCCGTCTTATTTTACTCATGACAACAAAGGTCCCCTGACCTTGATGAGGTAGTTATTTTAACCAAAACCACAATGTTTCCCCGACTGTAACCTCTTTAACTGTAACCAAACTGTTTTTGTAACTAAACCTTTTGTCTGTTTGGACTGTTTGTAAGAATCCTAAATGTGTTGTTAACAGCTTCACCTGTGTCCGTTAAGTCAACTAAAGTCAGCGTCCTGTTGCTGGCGCTTGTGCTCGCTCTACATAGACATGAAGGAGCATCTCTCAACACAGTGAGGAGACACACATCAGCTAAAAGCACAATATCACTCTATATTTCAGCTGCTTGGCAGTAATGTTAGCTGACCAGACCAAGGTCTCTCCATGAATCAATGCTGATCCTAGTGTTGGCTTTTCCTGCCTCAGCCTCCCGACCGCGGCCGGAGGGAACGGGGGAGACGCCGGAGTTTTGGTCGGAGACGATAACATAACTCTTCAGCAGTGTGTAGTGTGCGTGCATGCATGTGGGAGGTGGAGCGAGTGAGAACGAGCGCGGTGTGTGAGTGACGGCAGGCAGAGGAGCAGAATGCAGCGTCGATGCTGTGTCTTCTGGCCGCGGTCGGGGGGGCTGGAGCAGGATTAGTTGACACTGTTTTGCAAGACGGGCATAGGAAACACCGACCCGCAATGATTTATAAAAGTGTAAGAAGTTACAAACAGTCTTTAAAGGTAAACTAGGAAGGATTTTACAAAGAAAAAAACAATGTATAGACTAAAACTAATCCTCTAAATCATCACTTCTGACCTCTAGCAGTGTGTGGAGGTGTTTGTACCTGCAGAGACACTGCAGCCCTCTGCATGTATTTTCTTTGGGTGTGTATTCTCCATGCTTGTGCAAGCACACATCCAAGAGGAAGCTATGAAAATGTCGGACACGGCCCCCCGTAAAAATCGCAATATGACCTACTGCAGTTTCTAAACGGGCAGAAGGCAAGACAAGTTATGGATTACTAAATGTGCTATTACTTGAATAAACTTCTTTCTGGTAAAACAGCCATTTACTCACCATGCAAAACATTTACTGAATCAATAGCTAACCCTCTAGCGCCACCTTCAGCTCAAACTAGACATTGTGTGAATCACAAGGCAGCTAAGAATAACAAAGAAAACAGCAAAACTATTCATGATCCATCTGTTTAATTTGTGTTTCTTGGTGTAATGAGCGTCACAGGCTCACTCAGTGTGGTTCTATATACTTTATAGTCTTGTTAAGAAACTGCAGAATCGGTTCAGCGGGATTCCAGAAGTCAAAGTTCATGAAAATCTCTCAGAATAAAAGTTGAGTTGAGTAAAAGAGTAAACTCCGGCGATGCATCGGTTGTTATTTCCCCGCAGCAGCAGATCTGACTGACTGTGTGTGTAATTATGAAAGGAAGTCAGTCAGTACTAACAGAGATTTAAAGCTAATGAGAAGACAAATGGAGCGGAGGTGAATTCCCCCCCCCCCCCCAAGCATAATCAAAACATGCAGGAATGTCGACTCATTACCTCCATATAATTACCAAGTCATACTTATGTGTAATGGGAAACTTTGGTTAGTCTTTTCTTTTTTTTTTCATTCAACATCTATTTGATTTCACTTTCAGAATGATTGCCCTTTTTTTCTCCTCCTGCTCTGAATTGTATTCTTCCATTAGTTTAATAATACATAATTGCATTTTAAAGAGGTGATAGATTATAAATTCGCATAATGAGGACTGCCACCTCATTTATGGCATAAATCTCTGTCAGCATAATGTGTGTCCTTAATAATGCTTGTTCACAGCCTGCTGCATTAATTAAAATCAATTGAACCTGATGTATAAATCAAGGTAATAAATTATAAAATGATATCGTGTCGCATCGTGTTGACAAAAGCGGCTATTTATCAAGTGTTTGTGAACGCAGCCCGACGGCAGAGGTAGAGGGAAGTGCTGCGATCGATGGACGGCGGAGGAAGGAAGGAAGAAAGGTGAGAGATGGTAAAATAGAGAGCTATTACCCCGTTACATCAGACATCTGGGAGTCTGATGAAACTCTGCTGGTTTAATCATCAGCTCACAAGACGTGTTGGAAAAATATCCAACTCTGTCTCCCAGAAAATACCTTTTACATTTACAACATCTAATACGTCTGGAAGGAAACGTAACACAGACTGGAGAACATTTAATATGAAGGTAATGATGTTAATAACGTATCTGACTGAGGTGGGACCAAGTCACAAGTCAAGTCCCAAGTCTTAAACAAGTCCTAACGTGCTCTTCATCAAGTGTAACGCCATTTTAACAACAGAGTAACTGGCGCTCAGCAACGTAAAGTTAGCTCTTCATGGTTTTCTCCTGCAACTTGATTAGCTGTCGGATTGGTTGAAACTAAGTGGATCTGATTTCACCCATCAGCTGCTATAAACGATACGGACTTTACTCAACTGTACAATCATTTGTGCAATAATTCAACTGTGCAAAATTCTGTCATTAATACTGCATCTATACTCTCAATAAATACTCTTATTTAATTCTTATTTATAATATTTTTTTGTATCGTATCTACTTATTTGCACCATGGTTATAGGTGATACGATGCACGTCTTAATGCAAATATTTGTACATATTTCATATTTCTTATATTCTCATTTCTTATTTAGAATTTTTAAATTTCTACTTACTTATATTTCATTGCATGTGTTGTACTGTATACTGTAGCATTTTGTACATAATTTACATGTTACATACTGCTTTATTTCTATTTTCTTACATTTCTTTATGTCTATATAAGAGCAACTGTAACGCCCTAATTTCCAATAAAGTATTTCTGATTCTGATAATCAATTATAAGTCCCAGTGATATTCACCAAAAATAAAGAGTCCTGAGTTCAACAACAAAAACAAAAGAAAAGCACCCCTCTGTTGGGATTCAGCAATAAAGAACAAAAGATATAAATTCAGTTCAGTTCAGTTTTTCCCTCTCGAGTAAATCCTCCTCCCAAACAAACCAATAAAGAATCTCTAAAGAAGTAAATAATCTCAACATCTCCAACGCCGTCCTCCGGTATAGCGGGCGGTTGATCGTCTCTGTGGACACACTTATTAAATAACAGAGTGTTTAATCTCTGTAGTAGAGTACTGTTTGCTCAAGTCCAACTAAAGTTCCTGCTGTTAAAGTCCAAGTTGCACGTATTTTTTCTTTATTTCTAATGACGTGTAATGTCATCAAATGTGTGAGTGAAGTCTGACTCAAGTCCAAGTCATGTGACTCGAATCCACACTTCTGGTATCTAGCAAGTCAAATGTTGATACTGAACGTATTAGTAAAATGTTTCCTGACAATGCATTTCAATATAATCTAGTGAGTACAGCATTATTCAACTTTGTATGGTTATGTTTAGGCAGCACTATGTTATTGTGTGACTTTGGTTAGTTTGGATCAAGACGGAGGTCGACCAGCAGCTCACTCCCGTGTTCTGAGAGGTCAAATGACATGGGTTTTTTAATGGAGTCTGGTGGCTTTGGCGAGAGTATAGAAAACATGCTCCAGTTCCCCGTCAGAAAGGGCAGAAAGTCTGACGTGAAGGTAAAGTGGTGAAAATATTATAAATATAGCATACACTTAAAGTGATATTGATGTTTTAGGTGTCTAAGATGTGTCCACAGCAGAACATCGCTTTACTCCAAACTCCATCCACTGTAGTAATACACCGACTATGGAGATGTAGCTCATCCAACCACACTGAGAAACACCTGAACTGTCCCTTTAAGGTTAGTAAAAGATCACGATTTGGTTTAATACGGATACTGAATTCTTTCTTGCAGCAGTGAAGGAGAGTTGAGTCGGCCTCTGTCAGCTTCTTCTGAACCATCAGAAGACCAAACAGCTCTGACACCAGACACTCTTTCATCCTTTTTCTGGATCAAATCACCGTGCCGGTAATAATATCAGTATAATGCGTGTCAATGTGATGCATTAAGGCCAGCGAGCCACCTCTGGCTGTGACAAACCACCAGGTATGATCACAGGTGGCATCCCAGAAGTCCCTGCAGGCAACAATGTGAACCGATGCGGCTGTAATCTGGTTTTCGCGGCATTACTGGATATTGAAAACTCAATATGTGGTACACAGTGTGCTTCCTGTTAAGTGGCAAAGATCACACCTCGGAGGTAGCCATTGACCTGCGTTAATGTAGAGGAAGTGGATTTATCAAAAGCAGGTGGTAAAAAAGAAAAGCAGGGCTCGGAGCCCGACGGGCAGGGATAAGTTGATTTGTGTAGCAGGATTGATTACAGTGTAATGTCTGTTTCTCTGCTCAACGCATTAATGTCCCGAGCTCCTCAAGTGGCTCAGCTTCCAGACAAGCACTTGTGTATTGATTTATTACGTTGTCTTGGTCTAATTACTGGGGAGGGAGGGCAGCGAATGAAGGGAAGGAGGAGCTGCTCTGAGAACAGAGCTCCGTTTGGTTCAGAACAGGTGGAACCACAACAAGGACTAAGCTGTTGTTCAAGGCGACCGTCAGGAGGAAACGAGGAATCAGATGAGGAGATGGATATTAGTTCCATCTCTGTGTTTAGAGCCGACACGTTCTCACTCCCAACAACAAACAACTCGTCGTGTTTTGTTTTGTTTCATTGTAAACCGCGGGTTTAAAACTATCGAAAACTGCGACGGTAATCCAGGAGAAAATATGTTTCCCTCCAAACATCATTGAGAATGCAGTTTAGTTGTATGGGAACGTCCTTTTATAAAAGACAGGGGTGACCCTCTAGCGTTGGTTTTGGACGTATCAGGGACGACGTGTCAATTTTCTGCTTGTTACATGCATACAGTCTCTTTTCAAAATACACTTCCAACATAGGTAAAGCTGCGCAACAATAGTACTCGGTTAAGTTTAGAAAAAGATTGTGGTTTGGGTTCAAATAAGTAAGTTTGTTACGTAAGAAAACTACGGTAAAAGAAGTCAACGTTGACTTGGTTTCACACGGGGACACAAACAGCTGTCTCCAGGGTGATTGTCCTGTGTTTGTTTGACCTTTCCATCCTATCCTCCCACTTGCCCTATACAGATTTCTCTCCCTTTATACGACATCAGTTGCTCTGACGGGTTTACGTTGGAGTTAGTTGAAAGCCCGGTGCGTCTCATACAGATGCTAAACGGTACCGCGGTATCCGACGGCGAGGGGAGCTGACCATGCGGCGGTATTTGACACGTTGGGAGTGAGATCGGGTTGTTACAGCACATGTTAAGCCTAGCTTAGCTCAAACACTAGAAACAGGGGGAAACTACTGCTTAGCCTAATTCCATCAAAAGTGATTTAAAAACTTGAGAAAAGGACCTGCTTCAAACTTCTGCATGTAAAATCAATAATTTGCATTCATCACTTTTTTTACGTTTCATGTGTTCAGGGTTTGTTTGAACCGACTTCATTTTGGTTTCAGCAGCAAGTTTTTCTGACTTATTTCATTTACATTTGTCTTTTATAAATCTGTTTTATGTTGGCTTTACTCTAAGGGAAAAAGAAATAACACTAAACACACTGGACAGCTGGAATTTTGGGCTCAGCATTATTTTACATAATCCTTTAACATCTGTGGTTCAAATAAGTAACGTCAGCTTATTGGAGTCGGTCCTGGATGAATCTCCTGCTCACACTGGCAGCGTCTTTATGTCCCTGTGATGACGCGTGTCAGCTCTCCAGAAGAGCAGGACGTTTATTCTGGGGATCGGACTACTCCTTCTGTCTGCATGGTGTGTCTCTCACCAAGGTGCTCTGAAGTTGATGCACTTACTAACTTCACCGTCACCTTCTCTGACGGATTGGGCAAAGAGCTGGAAGGAGCTGAGGTTGGAAAACGGAAGCAAACCATTTATAAGCATGTAAAAGCACCGTACTATATATTTAATATTGTTTTGATTTCACATTTTCCTCTTAAAGTAACACAAGTAATATCATTTATCTCCTGATCATCATCACGGGGAAAAGCAACAATGAATGTTGGTTGGAAAGCCCCATACATTCTGTTGTTGTTGGACATTTCTCCTACATACAGTATATATCCTACGGTATATATTAACAGATGTGTCGGTGGGTGAAAGTGGTATTTTCTGTCCCTCAGGAGTCCGGGGAGAAAAGGCGGCAACAAGCAGCTAATTAAACGCTGATGCTAATGCGATTTAGCGCAGTTCAGGATTAGCTGCCCAGAGCTTTGCTCACAGATGCACCGTCATGGATGAGCTGCTGTGATGGATGTGTGGAGCGAGAACTGTAGACTCTGTACATGTATGTTCATGTACGACACACACACACATGCACATGCACACGCACACGCACACGCACACACACACACACACACACACACACACTCGTACATATGGGCCTCCCTGGTTTCCTCATTAATCTGCTTCCAGCCAGCTGTGACTCAAACACTGAAGAACATGTAATCACTACTCCATCATCCCTTCATACTGGATTATGATCTTCACTCACAGCAACTCATTATTATTATTCACATATCGTCGACGTTCGTTCCATTAATCTGTCAGTTATTTCCCCAGATGATCAACACAGAGGTTATATTTATGTTTTCATGTCTGTATGTTTCACTTTAACAACAGAAAGTTTGGAGGAGAAGTCGAACCTTCAGGTTCAGCCCAGCAGCCAGAAAAAAAATATTGGCATTTTACTTCTCTGCAAACGAAGGATACGTTGAATGGGGACGTTTTTTAAATGTGATGTAGTAGTCAAACAAACAGAGGACGTTGACTTTACGGTTGTAACGTAACATTGTTACGTAAGGTTATGTAAAAAAGTCAGCTAAGGGTAGTTGTTGTTTATTTACAGAAGTTATGTTGTTATGTTACGTTGTTACGCTACATTGTTACGTAATGTTGTTAAGTTACGTTGTTACATTACGTTGTTACGTTGTTACGTTACGTTGTTACATTACGTTGTTACATTACGTTGTTACGTTACGTTGTTACGTTACGTTGTTACGTTACGTTGTTACGTTGTTACATTACGTTGTTACGTTACGTTGTTACGTTGTTACGTTACGTTGTTATGTTACGTTGTTATGTTACGTTGCTATGTTACATTGTTACGTAATGTAACATTATCTCAGTTAATGAGTGCAACTATGGAGGCTGAAGGATAAACTTTACCAAATTATACAAAGAGTAGAGCTGATAATGTGAGCCTGAACTTTGATATAGTATCATCCAGCTCCGGGTTATACACGGTGGATGTTTTCTACTGTCTAAGTTACTGTTGTTGGTAGAAGGCTAGCTAACCAGACATGCTTACATATACTAAGCATATCTTGACCTATAGAGCTCCACACACCGTTTCAACATGTTGAGAAATCAAAAGCGTGCCAGACTTGATGTGCCTAGTTACGGTTGCTAAGCTATGATTGGACAATCGCTGTTCATTTTGTCTTTTAATGGGATTTATTGACAATAAGAAAAATCTAAAAAATCATCTGCCTAATCCTTCCAGGGGAAATCAATTGTTTCATAAAATGCATATTCTGAGACAAATTAGCTTTCAATGAACTGATCATCCCAAACCCAGCGACATATGGTGAACACGAGGCCTTCAGGGCCTCCGGGAGTCCTGAGCTCCAGTCGCTAATCCAGTTTTTAAGAAGGCGCACCTCATCCTGAGAGGGATTCCTGACTCCGGAGCTGGACTGGAACCTCTGCGGAGGTTAACTTTAACTTTCTTCTGCTCGGCTGACATGATGTTTGCTATATTGTCATCTTAAATTGGGATTTGAACCTTAAAAGTCCTCACAGCTGCGGCTGCCTTTGTCAGTTTGTTGCTGTATCCACTTTAAAACCTCAGCCTGTAGTCTTTACATGCAGCGTGCAGGCGGAATGCGATAATCTCTTTTTAGCATGAGGATAATCTCCTCCAATTCAACTATAATCAGGCAGACATCATGTCCTCTGCTGACCCAGAAGCCTTCTTCTTCTTTAGCTAAGCACTTACAAGAAATAAAAAAAAGAAGTGAGGTGGAGGAGCGTCAGCGGCGGAGACACACATCTGATCAACAGAGCTGAGCCTCGGGCGTATCAATCGCTAAATCCCTCTGAAAGAGAGTTAAAGAAGAAAACATGGGGTATTTCTTTAGGAGAGAATATCATCTGAAAAGAGGTGTGAAAACAGAGAGAGAGAGAAATAAAAATGTCAGGAATCTGAGCTGGCCGTGAGAAACAATGGCACTTTAATTGTTTCCTGAGGGATTTAGCGTTAGCCGTGGATTTTCGCCCGGCCCCCGCCTTCATTATGATGCATTTTTCCCCCCCAAAAAAACAATTCCTGGCACTTGTTGACGTGGGCACCGTGCCTCCATCTCCTCCTCCTTTCTTTTCACTTCGCCCACCACCTCTCAATCTCCCTCTCTCTCCTCCTCCCTCTCACAGCGGGCCTCGCTCGCTCCGCTTGGCACAGATGGGCGAATCCAGCAGATGTTTTATCAGACCGCTAGTTTTTTTTTCTTCTTCCATTCCTTCCTGTCTTTTTCCCTTCTCTTCTCGCATTCGCTCGTCTCTCCTGCTGCAGAATGGATTTAGGTTAGGGAGTTAATGAGGTGATTTGCATCTGTCCAAAGCTGTTTGCTGTTGATTGTTTTGAGGGAAGAACAACAGGCGGAGAGAAGGAAACTACTTTTCCTGCCTGAGATGCACAAAACACTGCAAGAATTTTTGTTTTAATTCTAAAGTAATTTAGTTTCTCGTTGAGTCATCAAAACCTGGTTTTCTGAAGACAAAATAAATGCTCCTGAATTCAACTTATTGGAAATTATGGAAAATAAAAATATTCTGTACATTTTATTGAACTAACACCGACAGCGTCTTCAACACACGCCACCGCCTTATTCCCCAGCAGCGTCTTCAACACACGCCACCGCCTTATTCCCCAGCAGCGTCTTCAACACACGCCACCGCCTTATTCACCAGCATCAACACACACCAGGTCTTCAGAAAAGCAGCAGTTTGATCACATCGGCTGCTGTACCTTCACTACTTCCTCTGTATGTATGAGATGTCGGCTGTGAGCTGGGCGTCAGATGATGCAACCATCTCAAAGACTTTTTCAGAAGGCAAGGACCATTTTGAACAGGGAGGAGTTTTGGAATTAAAGATAGTAACAAGTCACAAGCTGTAAAAGAGTACAACGAGTAGAAATCCTGATTGTTTTAATGGACATCTGCTATGAATTTGTCTCACAAGACCGACTAGCCAACACAGTCTCATGGCAGTTCGTGAAATAGTCACGAAATTGAATCTATATACCCAAATTTCCCTTTTTTTTCGTGACGCACGTGTCAATTTCCACTCCAGTCTTTTAAAAGTAAAACACTTAGTAAGGTAGTTAGGTTTAGGAAAACATCGCGGTTTGGGTTAAAATAGCACCGGAAGTAGCGTAACTTAAGTACGGAAGTTATGGGAATATATCATAGGTCACAAATCTTCTTCTACCAATAAGATGATGACCCCTCTGGTCAGAATGACGATGTTGAACTGAAGATGTGAGATGATAAAGAAGCACGTTTTCATTGTCGCGCCGTCGGCGTCACTTTCGGATTAGGCAACAAAACCACTATAGTTCTGCAACGTATTCATTCAACGGTTTGTATGATATCTTACAAAAAAATGCATTCAGTCTTTTCAAAATAAAATTCTTAGGTTGAGGCCATGGATGTATGAAGAGAACTGGATCCAGCGTTGGAGGCGGGACCCCGGTCATTCCTATGAGAGTGTCTCAGTGGCGCTTGAAGCCTAAATGGCTCCACTTCCGTCTGGAAAAGTACCCGGATCTTGGCGGAGTTGCGTCCGAGATGATTGGCGGAGTAGCGTCCGCTCGGTCACATGACTCAGTCACGGGGTCCCAACGTCATGCCGTCGTCACGGCTTGGCGCTCCAGCCTCGGTCTGGGTCTCACTCACATGAACAGAGGAAGCGAAATAACTCTGGATTCAGCTATTAGTGCGTTTTACAACTTTAAAAACGTAATGATTTAAATAAGGACTATTAGAGTGTTATTAGAGTGTTCGTACTGGGGAGTTGATTCACCCCAAAAAAAATGATCCTCTGAGTTACAGACGTCTCTTTCCCAATGGAAGTCTATGGGAAAAAGTCTTTTAGGGCCGAATTGCATCACGTGACGGACACGGAAGTTGTAGTAGCGCCGTTTGGCCACTACAAAAGTTGGGATCGACGACCGGCGCTCTTCCTGGGGGGCTTGGTTTTTGTCCACCCATCCACCCCGATCTCCTCCCTATACGGTATTTACCACTATTTATATTTCCTGGTTCATGATTAACTGAATTACACACAAATTGAGTAGGTATAGCTACAAACGGTGTATGAGCCTGTTTTTTTGTCACCGAACTCCCGGCTCACGTTCTCGGAGCGTTTACTGTTGATGCAGATGGGTTCACATTGTAGTTAATGTAACGCCGGTGCGTTTCGGTTGCCTTGTGCGGCGGTATCACACGCCGACGGCCGCGACAAAGCGTCAGTATCTAACGCCCTTAGAATGAGAACGGGCTGGAATGTCCTGCCTGCTGTTTCCATGTCACATGTCCGTTGGTAACAACAGTGTTAAATCCTGTAGCGTCAACAACAAGCTACTTTAACTGATGTTTTGGCCACCAAGAACAAAATTGACATATTATCCCGTTATGACTTTGTTATGACGAACAGCTGCCTGCTTCCACACCAGCATCCCATCCACATCCTCAGGCCTGTCTGTCTGAATGAGGAGCTAAAGAGCTTCAAAAGCTTCATAAAGATGCAGTCGGTGACTTAATCAACAACTGTCGTCTGATTCATTGCTATGATAAAAAGTATTGATGAGAGCAGCTCTTAGTGCCCTACCTGAGTCGATGTAGTCGGTTCGAGCCCACCTGTGGTCCTGATCTGGAGACAGCTGTGGGCCCGTTCTGTTTATATCCACACTCACATTACCAGGATGCATCTGCTCGCTTGGGTTTTGTTCACATTTTTACATCTCGGACGGAGAATCTGCTGGACGCTGGAAGCATTTCTCACGTGTTTTTTCCCCATTCTTTGCATCTAAACGGCGGTGTAATTAATCTAGCTGACAGGTGTCTGCTGCGCCGGTACAAACAGCCAAATAATAGGGTCTGTTCAGGATGTGACGGCTCCCGATGCGCTCGGCAGAAAAAAACACAAAAAAAAGCAGACCAGCAGGTGTTTACTAAAAATGAAACAGAGTGGAATCAGCAGTTTACAGGAGTTCATTCAGCAGAGGGAGGTTTCACTGATTATTCTTATCCTGCCTCTGTTTTATTCAGCAGCACAGCTGAGGCCCGGTTCACGTTACGGAGCCGCTGACGTCACAGCGACTAACACTTTTAGTTTTCTGAGAGAGGAAGCAAATTCCTCCACCTCATGAGGAGAGCTCTGAACAAGCACCTGCCCCTCATGTCACACCTGTGCAAGTCTGGATTTACTGCCTTGAACAAAAACTATTGGTGTCTTCAGGTTGGATGACCTACAGGACGACCTCTGCTGTCTTTTTGTCCTTATGACCGCCCACCGTGTACAGTTAGGAAGCAGACCTGCGACACCTAGATGTCTATTTTTAAAATTATAAAACTGTAAAGCTTCATGATCGGTAGAAGATAGTATCGGTATTAAGACTGTCCTCGACCAAAGACATTCTTAGTCCACTAACTCATACAACGTTGTTGACTAATCTTATAATAATAATAATTAAATCGACAGAACTGTAAAACTGAGTTTCTGTAATATAGATATTGTGTGTCTGACTGATGTGAAGCTCTTATTTTGAAGGGGAAAAGAAGATTAAGAGGGGCTGTGAGAATCAGTATGTTCGGTAGCAGGATGTTAAACTGGTTTAACCCGCTGACCTCCGTTATTCACCGAGGACATGCACATCTACAGCTGCTGTGAGAAACGGCTGCCTGATAACATCACAGACATGAACAACCGAACATAGAACTGATGTATAACTCCTCGACGGACTGATGAGGAAACTCCATCAACACTTTATGGAGGGAATTAAGACCAGTGTGTGTGTGTAAGCTGCTACCTCAGGTCAGAGGGAGTCAGCAGAGACCAGAGCAGCAGCTGTAAAAATAGTTTATAGGAGGAATTAGAGCTGATCATCATTAGCCCCGAGCCCAACACGAAGCGATAAAAGACCGGCGGAGAACCTGCACGGAGGCTGTCTAACGGCGGTGAAGGCCGGCCGCCGAGCTCCTGGGAGTCCTGACGGAGGGATGAGGAGTACGAACCAACAGGAAGGAAGTTAACCAACACCATCTGATGTTCAGCCTTTAGAGGAAGAAGTTCAGCTCTGCAGCTCACTGTGTTTTTTCGTGTAAAGTCAAAGGGATTGCTTGCAGTGACGAATCATTTCCATCTCTGCAGCTTTACGGAGATATTAAGCCTCTTTTAGCTCCAAGTTTTGGTTTTGCGGCACATTTCCTGTGTGGTTCATCTCAGCGAGCTGCTGTTGTCATCAGAACAGGTAGAGACGAGCAGGTGAACATAGTGGAGCAGTTAGCAGCTAAAGAGACAGATGTGTTTCTCAGGAGTTGGTGGAGAGTAAAGATTAGACTTACATTCATCAGATGAACACAAACACGACTCCAATGGACCTTCTTCACTTGGACACGTTGACCAGCTGAAACTGATGACTTTAACGATGGCTCAGTTCCATTAAGTGTCCCAGTAAGCTGAGCCAGTATGCACAATACCAGGACCTCCCCTCAGTGGAATACAGCCATCATTAATGGAATTAAATTCACCTGTGCTTTTCCTACGACGACAAGTCAAAACGTCTGCTGTGAAAAAGGTCTACGAGATGATCACGATGCTCTGTGTCTGCTGTTGATCAGCATGGAACAGCTTCAAGTTGAACTCCCACCTCCAGGTGTTTCCAGGTGTTTCCAGGTGTTTTGGGAGTTCTACAGCACATGTTTTTAAAAAAAGTATAAACACTTAAAAGTGTGAGTGTCTCCAGAGAGCGCTGCTGTGTGAAGTCTAATGGATGTCCTCAAGTGATGTCACTTGAGGCAGCGTTGGTTGAAGACTACAAGTTTGACAATGATGGATGTGTGGAGTTAGAAATAAGCCGGAGCTTTGTAGCGCTGCTCATCTCCGCTGCAGACTCGAGGCTCCAGGATACATCATGGCTCCAAATGTCATACTTTTTACCGTTGGTACGTACCGCAGCTGCCCTTACAAAGGAAGTACTGTTGCATGCAGTATGCATACAACTGGGACATACTACTTCATCATAACTTTGTGCCTTACATATATCATATATCCACTGTGCAGAGGATTTCAGAATACCCAGAAAAGCATGCTGGCTTGCAAACTGCAAAATGTGACCAGATGTAGGACATCCTGGTATTTTTAGCACACTACATTTGTCATACTATGTATTAGGACGTACTAAAACATTTGTTCTGGCATACTAAATAGTATGTAGTATGGGTATTGGGAATGCACAGTATCGCTGATACTAGCATAAAACACACCGCAATCTCACACACAACTGTCAGAGGTCCAGTTGCATTGTGGGTAATGTAGGCGCCAGGTTTTGATGAAGGAAGAAGAATGTGTGGAATAAAAAAGACGATATCTACTTCTGCAGCCATTTAAACCCTTTTCTGTTTTTTCTTTTTTTTTAACATGTCATGTTGTGTTTTCAGTTTGTTTTTTTGCCCCAACTGGCCGATACACTGTACATTAAACTGTTTATTAAATGCATGCAGCTTTTATATTATATTATTTGTGTTATGTCTTGTCTTTTCTGTGGACCCCAGGAAGATTAGCTGTCACCAAGGTGTCAGCTGAAGGAGATCCAGTTAATAAAACAAAACAAAACAATTCAAGTTACATATTTTTTATCTTAAAATAAGCTTCATTTAATCCAGTAATGTAAAATAAGTAGTGAGCTTTACTGCACTAGTTTCACTCTAAATAACTTAATTCAGAAATTGCGTAGAAATGAGTTTTGGCTGTATAATTCCATCAAATGGAAATATTCTTGTGCATCATTTTATACACATCCCCCCCCCCCCAGATGTCAGCCAGTGGAGGTTCAGGCAGGGTGAAATGACCGCTGTGTTTTTTTCCGGTGTTGGTTGAGCATTGTAATTATTTCCCAGAGGCAGAGAGTGTTTCTGTGTTTCTGTGTTTCTGTTCCTGCAGAAGAAGACAGAAAGCTGGGTGTCTGTAAAAGCACACATACAGCTGCTGATTAGCTGCCTGGCTGTTAATTCCCGCTGACACCGTAGAGGGGTTATTTGCAGCAGCCGCTCAGGCCTGCAATGACCGCGCCTCACACAATGAGGAAGTGACACTTTAATGCGGCGGATAGATCAAAATGGCTAATGTTTTATTAGCGTTCTGCCACCGGCTGCAGGTGAAAGCTGCTTTTATTGGAGCCCTTCCCTCCTCTCTGTGCAGAAATAAATGAAGGTATTAACATTAAGCACCTCTCCCATCGAGGCGCTGGCTCCCCTCGCGCCCGCCGTTATGTCCTCCAGTCAGAGTTTACCCACACGGCCAGGTGAGTCTAATCAGTCCTCAGTTACAGTTACAGCTGTTGTGTGTTCACATTGGTGGTTGTTAAGATGAATCTGAGGTGATGTTCAGGACGCTGGTGTCACCCGTCGGTGTGTTCAGGAGAGAGCGGAGAGAAGGAAACTAAGAGAGCGAAGGACGAGTGTGAACACAGCGAGAGTCTCTTAGTCAGGGTTCACTCACACACAAGACTGCTTTTTCATGTTATTAGATTTCATAAACACTCACACACACTTTCAGATGTCACTGACAGTGTTTTCACATCAAACTGCTGATGGATCACGCATTTGGAAAAATCTGTTCAGTTTTATGTATGTGAATATCCAACACGTTCTCGTCACATACTGACGCTTTGTCAGACCCCTCCACGTCACCTTTTCCATCACTTTACACGTGTTTAACGACCCGTCTTGACGTCAATTTCCGGTCTAATTTAAAACATGATTCATGTTGTGAATTAAACAAAAATACTATAGTTAGGTTTAGGAAAAACGTTGAGAACACGAACAGCGGTCTCCTGGATGAAAGCCTCGTGGTTGTTCAGCCCAGTCCGGCAGCAGTTTGTGAAATAGTCACAACATTTAACGTGTACATGGACACCAATTTACCATTGTTTTTCCAGATGGTAAGCCACAAAATCAATTTGTATGTAATGCACGTAATTGTGAACCGGGAAGTGAAGAGAGCGGCGAACGCTGTGTAGGGAGGAGGTCGGGGTGGATGGGTGGATCAAAAACACCAGAGAGGAGTTATGAACTCCTGCTGGAACTCTCACCAGGAGAGTTACAGCACTTTCTGAGTTATTTTAACACAAACCACCATCTATTCCTAAACCTAACTAAGTTAGTTACACACTACGTGTGTCGAAGGATGAGTTCTCACATCCTCATATAACATGTCAAGTTGACCCAGACATGTCTGGTCTTGGGGAAACATTTCCCAGAAACTCGTCTGTGGGAGACGTTGGTGTTTCCCAGAGATATGGCCTGTGAGAAACATTATCTAAGACCATGCCAGGAACATTAGGTGACATATGAAAACATTTTCCAGAAGAGTGAGTACGGGAACATCAACATGTCATGAAATTGACTGACTTTTCTTGAATCTGTTGTGAACTTGTCAATTTGAGTGCAAGAATGAATGAATCCCCGAAAATCCAGACTGCTCTCGTCTCCTCATTTCTGCCACTACACGTGTTACTGGACATTCGTAGGAAAACAAACAAAACACATTTTGTTGAAAGTCGTGTTGAGCGTCACAAAAACAAAGGGACATGTGTGTCTCTGTGCACGAATCAAACAGATACAGTGTTGGTTTGTCGGAGCCTCCCACCCAGCCTGTGTGTCTCTTTCCTTCTTTAACCTACGTCACCACAGTGACTCCTGGCACACTTTCTCTGAGCGTTTACTGTTGCTGCGGATTGGTTGACATGATAGTTGATGGAACGCCTGGTGTGTTTCATACTGGTGCTGAAGGGTGTCTTGTGCAGCGGTACCGAACGCCGACGGCCGTGACAAGGCGTCGGTATTTGACGCCCTGGGAATGAGAACCGGCTGGAATATCATATCCTGGTTTCTGAGGTGTGATTTGTCCTCTCCTACTCGTCACCTTCCCGCCTTGATTAGTGAATAGTTAGGAGGAAACAGCAGGATGGATGTCGAAGAGTCAAAAAGCACATTTACTTGCAGAGTCTTTTTGGTAATAAGGTGGATATGATGCTGTCATATCCAGCTGATCTGTCCTCTGAATGTGACAGCTGTCAGCTGACGTCTCCTTCATTCACGTCCAGTTGATGGACTGTCACCAGCTGACACTAGTGAGGCCTCTGCTCCTCCTGAACATGTCACCTGAAACTGAGATCCTATAGATGGATCAGAAACGGACTGGTTCACTGCTTGAGATGGAGATGGGAGATGGAAGGTCTCTGAACTAAACTAAACCCTGATGAAGTCTGCTCAGACAGACGACAGAGTGAAACCGACTGCTCCATCCGGCTGAACTTCAGCCGAGTTCCATGAACTCTCCGCAGCTTCCAGTGTGAGAAGAGCTTCAGGTTGCCCAGCCAGCCTGTACGTCTCCTATCGTCTCAGCTTATGGGGCTTGTAAACAGTCGATAGCTGCAGCAGCTAAACCCCAGCGGGGGTGGAGCGCGAGCTGAGTCACGGCGCTGCGCCTGGAAACGGTTCACCACCCGCCCAGCTGTGAGGACGCATGGAAACATGTAACGAGCAGAACGAGTGTGTCTGCTTATCTGCACACTAATTATACATGTGTACATACAGTAGACTGTCCTTACAACATCTACACTGAAACAAATAAGATTTCAATTTGTTTCTCTTCTAAAATTTAGATCTAAAGTTGTATTTGTGTGCGTTGTAGTAAGATAAAGTCAGATAAACAAGTTGGTTTCTATTGGAGAGAGAGTTCTTACTGCAATGGAAGGATTTTGTTTCACTTCTTGTAAGAAATTATGTTTTTAGGACTGAAATCTAAACGTGTGGTTTCCTCTCCTGCAGCTCGCTGGGTGATTCACCTGATTCAGCTGTTACCTGTCTGTGTTCAGGTGATCGTTAGAGCAACTGGGAACACCTGCTGCTGGTTGCAGCTGACAGTCTGGTCTCTGGATAGATCACGTTTTTAAAGTAATCCAGAATTATGAAAAAAAGTGAATTTCTTCAGCATGAAATCAGAAGTTTATTGCCTTTAAATCCCAAAGAGAAGAGAAGTGCTTTGGGTTTTAAATAGATACACTAAAGCAGGTATGTACAATAATAACATAGGGGGTGTTATATCATATCATTAGATCTGCTTAGTGAGTTAGAATGACACTGGAAAAAGTGGTGAAACGATGAACCAAACTCATACCGAACTACGACCCCAAACCGAGGATTTAGTGACACCTCAGTCCATCCTGTCAGTAGGACCTAGTAGGACTCTAATAACATGATATCAATTAAAACCTTCCCCCATGATTTGAATCTTTAAAAGTCCTAAATGTAAGTTTTCAGCAGGCACCTTGGTGCAGTTAAATAAAGGGCTGAGTGAGTGCGAGCGTCCAGATGTGCGGAGCGTCTGACTCCGGCTGCTGACGGCGGCCTTCTTGTGTTGTGAATCTCACGCTGGCGCTGCAGATGCCTTTTGTTGTCGCTTCTTAACTCGGCCCACCAGGAGCCTGACACTTAACAATCTGGAGCTCATAATGTGCGGCGAGGAGGAGCACTCCTCTCCCAGCATGCTCTCTGTGTTGTTTCCCGCTCCGGTCCGTGCCCTGGAGGGATGGGATAACGATTCATAAAAAGAGAGTCGTATCGAGGCTCCGTTTTTTTTTTTTTATCAGCTCTCTTCTACAGAAGTGAACTCCGGCTCCTGATAGCATGACTGTTAGGTTTCTCTTCGCTTCGTTGCATGTTTCTTTCACACTTGTAAAGGCATCAAGGAAGTTTTTCAAGTTGGATGGCAGGAAGAAAAAAAAAAAAGAAACATGTCCAGAGTTGCAGCTGAATCGCTGAATCAGTGAGAAATGTTGATTACGGCGTGCTGTACTGTGCAGCGTGATGGAAAACCATGTCTTTGGTGTCTCCACATTTCACCGTCTTTTTCTCTCCGGGCAGCATGAAATGGCACATTTCATCTGCCGAAAAAACAAACAAAACAAAAGCCTGAAAAGAAAAGTGTCGTCCTGCTTCTGAAAAGTTGATGACATGTTCGGCTTCGCTTGTCTGGGAGAACGGCAGCCATGAATTTGAAGCTGTCAAGTTGTTCTTTGACAGCGAGTCAAAACTGTCGGAGAGGCTCGGTTTGATTTCCTGAGAGTTTAGATCACATCCCGTCACCTCGCCACTTACAGGTGTCAGCTCCTGTTTGGCTGCAGTCACATAAATAAAGAGAGGAAAGAGAGAAAATACACTAAAACACTGCAGCAGTAACAGCAGCAGCAGAACTAGTAGTAGTAGTAGTAGTAGTAGCAGCAGCAGCAGCAGCAGCAGCAGAACTAGTAGTAGTAGTAGTAGTAGTAGTAGTAGTAGCAGCAGCAGCAGCAGCAGCAGCAGAACTAGTAGTAGTAATAGTAGTAGTAGCAGCAGCAGCAGCATAAGCAGTAGCATCAGCAGCAGCAGCAGCAACAGCAGCAGCATAAGCAGTAGCATCAGCAGCAGCAGCAGCATAAGCAGTAGCATCAGCAGCAGCAGCAGCAACAGCAGCAGCATAAGCAGCAGCAGCAGCAGCAGAACTAGTAGTAGTAATAGTAGTAGTAGCAGCAGCAGCAGCAGCAGCAACAGCAGCAGCATAAGCAGTAGCATCAGCAGCAGCAGCAGCAACAGAACTAGTAGTAGTAATAGTAGTAGTAGCAGCAGCAGCAGCAGCAACAGCAGCAGCATAAGCAGTAGCATCAGCAGCAGCAGCAGCAACAGCAGCAGCATAAGCAGTAGCATCAGCAGCAGCAGCAGCAGCAGAACTAGTAGTAGTAATAGTAGTAGTAGCAGCAGCAGCAGCAGCAACAGCAGCAGCATAAGCAGTAGCATCAGCAGCAGCAGCAGCAGCAGAACTAGTAGTAGTAATAGTAGTAGTAGCAGCAGCAGCAGCAGCAGCAGCAGCAGCAGAACTAGTAGTAGTAATAGTAGTAGTAGCAGCAGCAGCAGCAACAGCAGCAGCATAAGCAGTAGCATCAGCAGCAGCAGCAGCAACAGCAGCAGCATAAGCAGTAGCATCAGCAGCAGCAGCAGCAGCAGAACTAGTAGTAGTAATAGTAGTAGTAGCAGCAGCAGCAGCAACAGCAGCAGCATAAGCAGTAGCATCAGCAGCAGCAGCAGCAACAGCAGCAGCATAAGCAGTAGCATCAGCAGCAGCAGCAGCATAAGCAGTAGCATCAGCAGCAGCAGCAGCAACAGCAGCAGCATAAGCAGTAGCATCAGCATCAGCAGCAGCAGCAGAACTAGTAGTAGTAATAGTAGTAGTAGCAGCAGCAGCAGCAGCAACAGCAGCAGCATAAGCAGTAGCATCAGCAGCAGCAGCAGCAGCAGAACTAGTAGTAGTAATAGTAGTAGTAGCAGCAGCAGCAGCAACAGCAGCAGCATAAGCAGTAGCATCAGCAGCAGCAGCAGCAACAGCAGCAGCATAAGCAGTAGCATCAGCAGCAGCAGCAGAACTAGTAGTAGTAATAGTAGTAGTAGCAGCAGCAGCAGCAGCAACAGCAGCAGCATAAGCAGTAGCATCAGCAGCAGCAGCAGCAGCTTCAGCAGCAGCAGCAGTAACAGCAGTAACAGCACCAGCAGCAGCATCAGCAGCAGCAGCTCCTCCTGGTCTGGAAGCACCAAGCATCAGAACATCACATTCATATCATCTGTAGCTGCATTAATGCAAATATAATGTGAGCAGATCAGGGTTCTCACTTTTCACATTCACCGTCCTGCTGCCACAAAAACCCTTACCAAACTTTATTCAAGTGTGCTATTAGTAAACTTCTTTTAAACTTAAAATAAGAGAGCACTTTCAGTTTACTTTTATGCACTTATCAGAGATAAAGGTATACTTAAGAATACTTGGCTCATACTGACAAGTATACAGAAAAGTCAAAGTATATTTGGCTTTGCCTACTTTTACTAAATCTTTTGATTTATTCTTGATTCTCTGCTAAAAAGCAGGCTACACGTAAAAACTATTAAACTAGTAGTATACTGAGAGTATACTGTAAAGTGAACTTTCATAAGCCAAAAAGTGGGTTACAAGTATAACTAGCAAACTATCGGTAAATAATAAAATAAATGATAGCATAGTTGCAGTACAAAATAAAACTAAGATGTAAACTAGTTGTGTACTCGACGTTTAAGAGTAGTATACTTTCAGTCTCGTGGGTTACAAGTACTTACAGGTATACTTGCAGTATTAAAACACTAGTAGTTTACTGAGAGTACTTTAAAGTGTACTTTTATAAACTAAAAAGTGCGTATATTACTAGTAAACTAACAGTATACATACCTCAAATACAACTTAGATGTAAACTAGTTGTGTACTCAACGTTTAGTATTCTTACACTTCAAAGTTTACAAACTAAAAAGTCCCAAGAAGTATCAAAGTAATACTTACAAGTATATTAATAGTATATTGACATTAGTATACTTACTACATAAAGTATACTTGGGAAATATATACCTGAACTTTACTTAAGTATACTATACGTACAATAAACTTGAAGTATGCTACTTTTTCGTAACGTGGATTAATCCGCTGCTGAAAATAGTCCCCAACGAGATAAACAGTGTGTTAATTAGTGAGTTTTTTGTGACTTTCGTCGTACTTCTAGGTTATGTTCATAAAAAAAAACACAACATGAAAGATAATACGCAAATTTGAATCTCGGAAACTTTCAGAGTCCATCCTCTCCATAATAACACTATTTTAGGAACAATGAAAGTCAGACAGCGGCTGCCGTTACCACAGTTTTCCACAAATTTATGACTTTATAATCTCAGAGAATATCGAAATATTTGTACCTAAAATGACCCTAATACGTCGTAAGTATGAGTCATACCAACAATATCCTGCAATATTCAGTACTGTCTAATATTACAATCTCTACAGTAAATGACCCTGATATGAAAGCCATAGTACTCTTGGTATCCCGATGTCGACGGTACCGGACTCAGCGAGGAGAACAAATCAACATAAGGCCATAATAATGATATTGTTGTGTATTCACTGTTCCGTTTCCTGTGAGCTTTTATTGCTTCAGCAGTGAGTTTTTACTGAGCGGCGCTCTGCTGGAGGACTCTTTTCTTCTGTTTAATGGCTCCAGCAGCGTTTTAGTTGTGCTGTTTATTTAAATAAAGAAAGAAGAGCTCAGAGAGCTGAAGATCTTCTCTGGTAAATGCAGCAGCTGCATAAAGAGAAGTGATGCCGTCTGAGACGCTGCAGAGCCGCCTCACTTCTGACATTAATTCACTTCCATACAGAAAGCTGTTTAACGGGCTCTTATAGACGGAGCCCGGTCACGTCCGCGCGCCAGACATTAATCCATAAAGTTGTACAGTATGTAATTTAACGCTCCAGCATCGTTTCATGTCCCCGTGACTTTAAACGCTTCCAACAGATAAACACAAGTGAACGCTGCTTTTTTTCGCAGAGCTTACGGAGGTTTGAGTCGAAGCTGTTTGCGGATCCAAATTTTAAATCCGAGACGTTTATTTCTGACATAAAGAGAGATAAGAGCGGAGGGATGATTAGGGATTTTCCTTTAGCTAATTAAACCATCTCATTACTCTTAGGATCAGATTAAGCCAAGGACTTTTCACACCACTTCTGGGAATCTTCTACATCCCGTTACCATCAAACTGTGATGATGCAAACAGCCATCGATCAGCGCTCACATCAACGCTGTGTGAATGTCTCTCAGATGAAGTTTTCAAACTTTTTGTTGTTTCAATGAGTAGCTGGAAGCTGGTTTGGTTTCAATGAGAATACTCTGACACCAAGACGCAGATGTTTTTCCTGCCACTGTAGCTCCTCATGTTACTTTGTTGATTAAAGGGTTAAAGGATACTCTAGTGGTTTACTATCAGACTTCCATAAAGTGTTGGGGCTTGTGAGAGAACATAGTGAAAAGTGAAGCAGCAGGAGCCGCCTGCTTCTAATGTTCTCAGCCTCCAGATAGAAGAGGCCTGCTATTACGGGTGGGCGGATCGATCCCAAAATATCGATACTACCAACACCTACGTCTCGTTTTGAAGATCGATTCTGGCGTCAATAGGATCAGTTTCTCTCTTCTACACCTTTTAGTATTTTATCAAAGAGCAGATCTGTCTGTGCAAACAACGATCTGTTGCCTGGTTTGCTTCTCACTGCTGTTGTGATGTTGTGTGCATTCAGACAACAAACCCAGACTAGTTACTCCGACAGACACAAGAGGAGCGTGTTTCACAGCTCGGAGTGATGCTTGAGGGAACTTTGTGCTTTCTTTTCTAGTTATTTGCACTAAAAAAAGTTTTAAAACATGTATTATTCTCAACAAATAGATGTTTGCACTTTTTTGATTAAAAAGAAATACAATTCGTTCATGTTTGCACGTTCAGGTTACGATAATAAAAAACTACAGTTTTGTTATTTGCCTTTAAAAAGCGTCCTGTGTTTTTAACATGCATGTGATGAGTAATTAACAGTGGACAGCAACATGAACGTACTTCAATCAGGAGAGACCCCATACACATTGAGCAATCATTTATTACATAATGCATGATAAGAAGAATAGTGCAAAGTCTTTGGCGATTAGACTCCATGGTAACGTAGTATGTAAAAGGGGGTAGTGATGCCGTGATGAGATCAGGTATATTCCCCCCTGTGGAGTCTAGACACTGGTGGTGGTGGTGAAGGGAGTACTGAAGATCCAATGAAAGGATGTGGAGCAGCCTGGGCTCTGAATCTGATGAAGACTGGAGGTGACGGGTGGAGGTGATGAGGTGAAGGCGGGTTACATCGAGCCACACTGAAATGACGACTGACAGCAGCAGAGAGGAGAACAGTTTTAAGATCTGATTGCAACGATATGATTGGATCAGAGAGAGCGTGGTAGAATCTGTTTGGTTATCTAAGAGTGAGTCAGCTGATAGAGGAGGAGCCAGTAGATAGAAGAGAGACAGAAAGATTGTGAATGAAAGAGTATGAAGAGGGTCTTCCTGTCTGAACTTTCCCTTAAGTTTCATATAAACCGCTTTTAATTATAAAAGGTATTGGTATAGATATAGGAGTTGACTTATTCCTACTTAACTAACGTACATATGTTACGTAACAAGCGTACTTCTTTAAACCCAAACGATATTTTCCTGAACCTAACCAAGTAATTTTGTTGTTGTTTTGTTTCAAATCACAACTTTAACCACATTTTTAAAACTGCGACCGTTTCACTGTCACAACGTGCAGGTAGGTACAGTTTGGACCGTCTGAAGCATTACAATGGTAGTGATAACAACCGTTAATGGGCCTTTAATGGGCTGATAACATTGATTGATAATTGATTCAGTCGCTAGTGTGGGTCAATACCCACAGCTTTCAAACTCCACACCTCCCGTTTGTAACGCAGGCTTTCTCCTCTACATTTGTAGTCGAGATGTCATCGGGGTTATTTTCTCAGACTTGATGAAGCTCCACAAGAGCCAGACCAGCCCTTTCTTATTCCCAGGCCGTCGGATACCGACACTTTAGTTAAATTTAGGCCGACTGTCACAGCCGTCGGTGTTAGATACCGTCCGTAAAGTGACGCCGAGGGGTCGGACAAAGCGTCAGTATGTGACGAGTTGGAATGAGAATGTGTCTGAAATACGGACATTATACAACTGTTGTTCCAGCTGAGCAGCACTCAGCATCTTTAGTAAACTGATCCTAAGATAAGTGGATCGGCCCTCTAACAGAACTGATAAGTGCAGCCATAAAAAGCTTTAATTCTAATTACAGACTAAATTGTAGGACGATGAAATATCAAAACATTTCTTCGATTTTTCTCTGGTTTGAGAAACATTTGCAAATGTTTGCAAATGAGGAAGAACATCATGTTGGTTTGGGTCTGCACATGGGACCATTTAACAACCTTCCTCTTAACTCAGTGATATCTTCATTAATGTTGTCAAAACAGCGGATTCAACTGGGTTTTATTTTGTTAAAGATCTTGTGAATCGGTACAGTAAAGCGGCCTGACAGCTGAATTCACAGCAGCTCATCTTCCTCCTCCGCTGCCAGCATACTTTCTCATTCAGGAGGAGATGACAGCTGGACTTTTACATGAAAACCTGATGGCTGCAGCTTTAACAAACTGATGAAGCTCAACAGAATAAAGTTGGAGCTGCTGGGCCCGCCTGCACATTCGCTGCGAACGCAGGTTTGGACCAAACAGCTGCCAAGCCGGTGTGCCTGCCGCGGCGTCGGAGGCCAGCTTTTCCATTAGCGCTGGATGTTAGTGAGGCGTAGCCGCCGGTGACGGCTGCTGTTGGCATCGGCACGTGTACGCTCGCTGTTTTCTCCCACACTCAGGAAAACAGGAAATGCAACAGGGAGTAATGTGGAACAGATTTCACTCGTCTGCAGCCAGCCACCTCGCCGTGCGAACCACAGCGGCCGACAAATGGAAGACAAATTAAGACGGATGATAAAAAACGGGATAACGCGCGACAAGAGAACATATATAGATAGTTAAAATGAAAAATGACACGTACCGCTCCATCTATTCATCTCTGCCGTACGGATGCAGGCTCTAATTAAAGCCGGGCCGCTACACGCCGGCGCCGAGGATCAATACCAGCCTCCCACCCTGCAGAGAGAGGAAGAGGAGGGCTGAACGTCTGCCTTTCTTTATTGAATTTCCACTTGCTTTACAACACGCTGCTAAGCAGAGGCACGAACCTGCAGCTGCTAACAGCTAACCAGCAACACACCGGACCGGAGCACACAGATCCAGACTCATCTACTCCAGAACACACTAGTGAGAGCTTTGTATTCAATTACACTCATTTACTGATGGCTCATATCTCATTAATAACATTTTTATAATTCTAACATTAACCACAAACCAGCAACCTGACTGTGTGAGCCTCAAGAACAAGTAGTATACTTCAAGTTTATTCAAGTTCCCCAATATACTTTATGTAGTAAATAAACTAATATCAATGTACTAGTAGTATACCTAGAAGTGTACTACTTCAATTCTTCTTGGGACTAAATTGGCTCACTTTAGTTTATAAACTTTTGAGTGTAAGAATAGTAAAGTACACAACTAGTTTACATCGAAGTTGTATTTTGAACTGCAACTATACTATGAGCTATAGTGCATACTGTTAGTTTACTAGTTATATACACTTTTAGTTTATGAAAGTAGTTTAATAGTTTTTATACTGCAAGCATACTTGTATTTGTAGCTCATTTTTTAGTTTATGAAAGTACATTTTATATACTTTAACGTATAGTACTTAGCCGGTGATTTATGTATTACATAAAGAGACTATTTGACTTGATGTTTTGTTTTTAAATAATAACAATGTTTTTTCTCTCATGCCTCCACGATGAACAGAGAATCCAAAAACATAGAAAATTCTTTATGAATTGAAGTAAATTTAATACACATCCGTATGCAAAATGTATTTGTATCGAAAAGTGCACACGACTACGAGCCAATTTAACCTTTCTGAGGTAAGAATACTTAATTATACTTTTCTTAAGTATACCTCTATCAAAAGATTCAGTATAAGCCAAGTATACTTAAGTCTATTTTTGCATAGTATATCTCTGATAAGTATAAACAAGTATAAAAGGTAAACTGAAAGTATACTCTCATATTTGAAGTATATAGCACATTTGAACAAACTTCTTTTTGGTGACGGGACACAGAAAGTGTAAAAGTACACACTAAGAGCTGCATCGCCTCGACACTACATGAGGACAAAATATACTCGCCTTCCAAAAGTATTCCCCTCTTTGCAAAACAAAGTCCTTTCTTTCTATATGATGTACTATAATAGTATAAAGACTTTTAAAAAAGAATCACTTTTCAAAGAAAGTGGGGACACTTTCTAAAAATGTCTGCACCCCCCGAAACAGAGCTCCAAATAAAAGTCGTAACTTTTGAAAACATAAAACATAAATCGGTCGCCACAAAGACGGTTGAAGAGCAAACACACAAACACCCTTTACATTTCAGTTATTTACTAAACACTTCTGCAGGAACATGAATAAATCTCAGTGATTGTTATGAGAGCAGAGGACTTGTTAAAGAAAGCCTTTTTTTAAACCACTTCCCGGTGAAGAGGACGGAGCGTTTACGGCCCGACGGGCCGATCGATGGCGATGGCGGCGGTGAAGATGGCCGACCAATCGGCCGCCTGATCTGCAGGCTGCTCCCACCACCTTTCTGCGCCCGGGCTCGGCCTCTGACAGCCGCCTCCATCAGCGCTGATGTGAGGCTGCGTGCTCGTGGCTCTGATGCTTTGATTACCCCGAGGCCTGCAGCTGCCGCTCTGTCCAATTAGCGTTATGTATGAGCTCCGTCTCCTCTCCTCTCTCCTCTCTCTCCTCTCTCTCCTCTCTCTCTCCATCTCTGCTGGTCCCCGGCCGGCTGGCACCTGAGCCGGAGGAGGAGGAGGAGGAGGAGGAGGAGGAGGAGGAGGAGGAGGAGGAGGAGGACGAGGACGAGGACACCACCAGACCTCGGGGACTTTATCGGAGAATTCAACCAGCCAAGTTGATTGTTTGAAGTCAGCTGTTTGTGACACCTCGGAGGCTTGTTGGAGTCAGATTGTAGACGTGTTGTTTGGAGTCCGCTGGGGAAAGACAGGAATTGACACAGAGGCACGTTTCGAGCTTCACAGTCGATCTTATTACCTCAGTAATCCATCTGTTCTATGGATCATTACGGCTAGAAACCCAACAGGTCGAAGCTTCAGGTCGAACATACACACAGATACAGTACACAGTACATGCACAAAGTACAAAAGAAAAGACACGAGTGGCCACCGGGGAACTCTTTAGAGCACTGAGTCTCAATCATCTTCTGGAAGCAAACCATATTAGTATATATGAAACAGAATAAGACTTTGGATTCCTTTTTGTTTTCTCATTTACATTGTTATTGATCTTATTTGTTATTATCTAAGTTTTACTTGATCATATTTCATTATTATAATAAAACTACTCCATTTGGAGTCAAAATTATACAATTTAGTTGTTGTTTTATTGATGTTCTACCGTGCACGATCGTAGAATGTGATGATGCACAGGGTACATGTCATGGCCAAAGGCTCCACTGTGTGCATGTCGCCTCCTGTAGTGGATAGCAGGAGTATTTTAGAGCCAGATTCCTGTTCACAAGAAAAGGTGTATAAATGCCACAATAAGGCGTTTAGTGTGCAATAAATACGGCTTTCTTGATTTCCATTTGTACGTCATGTATCCTGAACTGGCTGCAATGTAAACACATCTGTGTATAAATGCTACAGTAAGAGTTAGTGATATAGAATAAAAAGCGAGAAACCAGTTATGGTGGGCGGGTCCAACAAACACAGGACTTTTAACCAGGAGACCCGCGGTGACTGGCATTTGTTTTGTGCGTTACGTTAGTGATGATTATCACGTGTTTTTTATTGACATTTGTGACGTGTTTTCCGTTTGTTGTTTCTGGACATGTTTGACTTAGTTTACGTTCTTATTTTAAACCCAACCATGACATTTCCCCTTACCCTAACTAAGGGGTTTTCTTGCCTGAACTTAACTGCGGACATTTGTGTGGCGTACAAATGACACACAAAAAGGTTAAAATGTGTTCTCATGACTTGCAGAATGTCCAGGTAATATTGTGGTATTTAAACGCCTTCCTGTGGAGTACATGTTCCTCTGCTGTCTTGATAAATCTTACCTGATCTTAATGCTTTCATCGCTATAGCATCAATAAACTTGAATCCCACAGTTGTAGGACCGCCTTCGTTAGGGGTCCTACTTCTGATAATTAGGATTTCTTCCAGGTAAACAAAACTGCGTTTTAAAATATAAAATATTCAGTTTAAAAAGCTGAACTAGCTGTTTATGTGATGTTTTGATGGTTCAACAGGAGAGGGAAACATGTAGAATGAAGAGGCGTTTCTGTCACAACAGGTCAAAATAAGGAGTGTTTTATGAACATAACAGTGTTAATAGAAACAAACAGTGAACTGCATCACTTCTCCAGTTTGTCACTGTTTTATTATCAGTTTCTACACAATGCACGACAGTGCCGTGTCTCCCCCGGGATCAGAGCTACTGAGCACATTTAACAGCCACCTCACAGCTACTTTACACTGATTTACTCATCAGCCGGAAAGAAATGCATTTACAGAGTGAGAAAACCAAGCCAGCAGCGTGGGACGGGGACGCAGACGCCGATCACTGTCGCCAACATTAGCCCAGTTAGTGTGTGACAGCCTGTATCTGCAGGAATAATCCCCGGTCCGATCCACCTGTCGTACAAATACACGCCCCATCCATGTTTTATTTATGAGTGTTTCATGAAGAGACGTCCTCTGTGTTTCTGACACTCATAAATCGCAGGGTATTCTGGGAGGCTGAGCGTAGCCGGCGTCAGAGCGGTGGATCTGGGGTCGGGTTCAGAGGAGGAGGTCGGCCGTAGAGGTGTTGCCGTAGAGAGAAACAGCAGCAACGTGAGACAATAAATAGGTTGCATAAAGCGAAAGCGAGAACATATGAGGGAAAGCTTCTGTTTCAGCTCTCCTTTGTCACCCTGACAGGTGTGACAGAGAAGAAATAGTCTTCGCCAGAAATGTGCGAAGTAAGCAGCGTCTCACCGGAGAAGAAAAGGGCAAAAAAACAAGAGGTGTGAAGAGGAAAACAACCTTTTGTGTTTAATGTATGTCCTGTCCTTAGATGAAGTGTAATTTCTTTTAAGAGTCAAATATAGCTGCCGAGAGAGAAAAACAACGTGCAGAGGATTCATAAAGGAGAGCTTGAATGAGTATCTCATATCAGTTACACTGCAAAAAATGTACCAGTTATTCAGTCATAAAATTGAGTTTTGTTTTCTAAAGCAAGCGACCGAAACAACAAAGAGCCGAGATGCTGACAGGATTCTTTATTAGCTCTGAGAAAACTATGGAAAACTGCACTGTGACGGCCACGTCAGCAGGAAAAACATGTGTGCATTGTACATTCACGGAAACCACAGATACGTTGAATGTTACATTAATATATAGTAATGCACAGAGCAGGTGATGTTGTATAATAACTAGTATAACAAGCGAGGAGGTCCACTAAGGGTGATGTTCGTGTCCCGTGTGAAACCAAAAGTAAATGTTGACTTTATGTAAGAAAGTCCGCTAAGGGTGGTCGATATTTTCTTAAGGTAGTTACGTTGTTACGTTGCGTTATGTTGTTATGTAACATTGTTTGGTTATGTGATTTAGTTACATTGTTTACGTTTTGTCGTTGTGTTGTTCCCTTGCGTTGTTCCGTTGCGTTGTTCCGTTGCGTTGTTCCGTTGTGTTGTTTCTTTGCGTTGTTTTGTTGCGTTGTTCCGTTGCGTTGTTCCGTTGTGTTGTTTCTTTGCGTTGTTTTGTTGCGTTGTTCCGTTGCGTTGTTACGTTGCGTTGTTATATTATTATTTGAACACAAACCATTATCTTTTTTCTAACCTTAACCAGTCATCTTGTTGCATAAAGTGAACCAATCGTTTCACAACGTTAACCACGTGGCGTTGTGCGTTTCTGTGATACAAAGCTGATAAGAAACGTACAATGCCTACATGTTTTTCTGTGAAAACACAACTACAGTATAAAAACATATTTTAGAACAACACAGAACATTGAAGTGTTGAAGACTGTCGGTGTTCTGATGGTCTTCATAAAGGACTGGAAGCAGGGGGGAACATTCAAAGACAACATTCAGATTGAATCCAATTAATTTCAAAAGAATTGCTGCAATCGGTGGATTCGCTTGTGAAAGCAAAGAAGATCCTTGTGGAGCTTTTGTGAAGAATTACATTTTAATGAACTTTAGACTTCTATTGTCCAATAACAAACATCTTTACAGGGTTGAACCTTTGAGGGACTGAAAGAGATTTAAAAGAAGAATAACTCCTCATAATAGCCATGTCTTAGCATCCAGATAAGAAGATGAAACCTAGTTGTTGAAAGGTGTATTTCTTCCTGTTTGATGCAGCGCCGCTAGCTGTTTCCCCCTGCTTCCAGTCTTTGTGCTAAGCTAGGCTAACCTGAAACAAGTGTTGATCTTTTCATCCAACCCTGGGGAAGATTCCTCTTCCTCTGAACAACATATGGACCCTTACATCCATTATAAGAGACAATCCTTTCGGGGGTTACCCAGACCGAAAGAAATATGAATAATTCAAATCCTCAGTAGTAAATAACTGTCCTAGCAGCAGAAGACTGTTGTAGGATAAAGTGTAATTATAGGAACTGCCAAGGTGTGTCTGAGGCATATGGCTGTTTCTCGCTGGGTGACTGTTGTTTTTTCCGCTGGGCTTCGGGGGAAGAAGGACGCCCGTCTTTGTTCTGGGATTTGTGACAACAATATGTGATTACTGCTGTTTTATTTATGGCTGCCTGTTTTTCTTATTTTCCAGCTTCCTTGTTGTTTCTCTCTCCCCCCCCCCACGGAGGATTTCAGCGGCTGCCGAAGGCTCCGTCCCGGTCATTCATCATTTAAAGGTGCCAGTCAATAAATTATATGAGTGAATGATTCATTCAGGCACTAAGTGCAAGCAAATACTGTGTAAGCTGCTGTCCGTGTTCATGTTCAAAAGAGGAGCTTCCTCTTTAATTCATCAGGCCGTTTCTCACCGAAACCTCACCGCGTGGATAAACTCCTCATACACTGTAAAAAATACCTCCATCTATCAAATCAACCTTCGACATTTAAGCATCGTTGTTTCTTTATAGTGCAACGCTCTTCATTATTTGACTTTGCTTGGCTGTAGTGAGTCAAAGGACAGTAAGACACTGAAATATTTGATAAGACAACTGTATAATTCACATCTCTGTGGCCTGCTGCTGTTAGCCTGGGAGCATTGTATTCTCACAACCCTCCCCAGGCTCTTTCCTTTCATTCACACTACAACAACTTGAAACAAACAGAGAACTCCACTTGTTCCTCGACCAAAGTCTCTTGTTTTAAACATTTTTGCAGAAATGTTAATATCTCTGAACTAAGATAAAAACATTTTTATTGACATTATCACACTAGAATTAAGAGAATAACCCTAAAAAAGAAGTTTATTCAATTGTCCTATTACCAAACTTAAACTTGAATAAGAGAGTAAACTTTCAATTTACTTTGTATGTACTCATCAGAGATATACTTAACAAAAGTATACTTGGCTTATACTGACAAGTATACAAACACGTCTAAGTATATTTGGTTTGTAGGCCTACTTGTACTTAATGTTTTGATCGAGATATCCTTAAGAAACGTATAATGAAGTATTCTTACCTTATAGGTCTACAGAAAGGTACACTTGTAGTTGTGTATCCTACTGAAGTGTGTGAGAGTTTGTAAACTGATGTTTTGATATGAATTTGCTTCAGTTCAAAGTTTTGGGATTATCCGTTCAGAATAATAATATAATGATACAATAATACAATAATAAAATAATGTAATAATAATAATATCATAATACAGTAATATAATAATACAATAATAATATAATAATAAAATAATATAATAATAATATAATACAATAATACAATAAAATAATCATACAATAATATAATAATACAATAATACGATAATACGATAATATAATAATACAATAATAATATAGTAATACAATAATACAATAATATAATAATAATATAATAATAATATAATACAATAATATAATAATACAATAATATAATAATAATATAATAATATAATAATACAATAATACAATAATATAATAATACAATAATATAATAATAATATAATAATAATAATACAATAATATAATAATAATATAATAATAGCAGTTATATAATAATAAGTCAAGTCTCAAGTCACTTTGTGCGCGACTCGAGTCCAAGTCGCAGACTCATGTCCCTGTTTCTGCTACAAATATATACAGGTATATTATCCGTATAAAAACTATTAAAGTAGAGGTTTACTGAGAGTATACTTTAAAGTGTACTTTCATAAACTAAAGAGGGCTACGAGATTAAAACTAGTAAACTATCAGTATACTTATATTATAGCTGCAGTACAAAATAAAACTTAAGGGTAAACTCAAAATGTACTATTCTTATACTTAAAAGTACTTTTATAAACTAAAAATGGGCCAATTTAGTCCCAAAAAGTATAAGTAGTAGACTAACAAGTATAGTACTAGTACATTGATATTAGTAATTTACTACATAAAGTATACTTGGGAAATATATACTTGAACTTTACTTGTTTTATGAGGGAAATTAGTGGAAGTTACGTGGAATTCTAAACATATTAGTGTTAACATCAAAGGCCCATTTCAGCATCTCATTAATGTTTCCAGTTGTGACAGATTCTGAATTTCTATTTCCATCAGTTTTGTGTTGCTTCTTTCTGTTAAAACATGAACTGAACTTAAAATGCAAATATCTGAGAAGAGAACAAAGTAATGACCATTACTGTTGACAGTTGCCCAGCAACAATGTTCTCCCGACTTCACCCACTTGAATCTCAAGCATGTAGTGTTCTTGACATCCCATGTCAGAAATAAGAACTAAATCACCCCGTTGACGTTGAGTGTTTTTGTTTTTTAAGATTTTAGTGCTGGAGCTCCCGGTTCCCAATCTGCACTACTTCATGAAGTACAATTAAAAATAGCAGCATGAAGACAAAACGCTCTGGATGTTTCTGGGAAAACATCAAAACGCTTCACATTAGAAAGCGGCTGTATGCCTATCGTAGTCGTTGATTCATTTCTTATGGAACTGCAGAAGTAGAGCACTGTCAGCATTAGTTCATATACATTATAGATATATGATATATTGTGAGTATAATGTATGGAAGTGGGACACAGTACAAAACAGACAACAATCTCCATTAAAATGTAGATTCTTTAGCAGTGCAGCGCTGCCTCCTCCTCCTCTGCTTTCAGTTTGCTGGATGGTTTTAAGCACGTTACATAACTCCCATCCCTCTGTTGTCTCACTTCTTTTTTTTCAAGCTTCATTCTCATCTGTCACGGTCTTAATATCTGCCGCTGAACGCTCCGCGGAGCGGCTCGGAGGCGCCGCTCCGCGACAAGAGGCGACTCTTTCGGTTCAGTGTTTGTGGAATAAAAAGCAACAGGAAGACAGACAGGCGGCCGGCACCCGAGGCCATAATTATCCTGTTTGTTTCAAGGCCGCCGTTTTGTTTTATTCAAATCTCCGCAGGGCTGACGAGGCTCGGGAAAAGGCTCATTTTACTGTCATGTCAGGTTTGTCAGCACGGAGAAGCAGCTTTGCATTAAACATCCTGACTCTTTTGTTACAGTGAATGAACTACAGCAGACAACGGCGTCTTAACAGCCATGTTGAATCTCATGAAATGAGATGCACATTGATCATTTTGAGGCCATCAAACATGAATAACACCAGCTCTCAAAGACACCCGAGGAGGTCAGATTTAATCTGGACACACACTGTACCATTATAGATATGTTGTTACTGTACGAGTAGATCGTTTACGGTGTAAAGCCAAAGCTCACGATTTATGTGATCACAATGTACGGTCCGATCGTCAGCCACGACCCGAGTGCTCACACCGTACGGTCCGATCGTCAGCCACGACCCGAGTGCTCACACCGTACGGTCCGATCGTCAGCCACGACCCGAGTGCTCACACCGTACGGTCCGATCGTCAGCCACGACCCGAGTGCTCACACCGTACGGTCCGATCGTCAGCCACGACCCGAGTGCTCACACAGTACGTGTAAAATAGAACCAAAACCCGGCCCGTCGGCTCCTGCAGACTGAGGTCTGTACGGGTCACTATGCTAACAAGACAGAAACGTGCTGCCTTCATCATTCTGTGTCATCCTGTCTGCTGAAACATCTAAAAAGACGTAAAGTTATCTGGACTCGCTGTGGCGAGGAAGACGTGGACAGTATGGCTCGTCCTTTTTGCAGAGAGAATTGGAGGTAAGCTAGCTACCTTTAATATCTATTGTACATTGTTATCTTGATAGCTTACTGTAAAAAGAGGAGTAAAAAGGCGCTGACGTTGGGGAATCGGCTCGTTGCTCAGCTTCAACTGTGCGAGAGTGTGTGGACGGCCAACGGCCGGTCGGGAGGAGTTAATCGGTCCTCACCCCCCCCTGTACACAACGCCCGACGAAGCTGAAATCCGGTCCGACTCTAAGTGTCAGTATACGGCCAAAAGTATGTGGACACCTGTTGATGTGATACCTCATCAGGTCTGACAGTAATCAGGTTCCAGTTCCTACCAAAGGTGTTGGATGTAGGGTGACCAGGTGTCCCACTTTATGAGGGACTCCACAGCATTTTTCTCCCTTGTTGTCCCACATATTGAGACGATGTCCAACATTTTCATCGGCTCTAGTTTTCAAAAGTCAAACCGCTGCAGGACAGACGCTTCTCTAAAATCTGTCTTTTATCCTGTTGGCTGTGTAGAAAACAGGAAGTCTGTCATCATGGTTGCTGTCAAACTGAACACACAGGGGTCAAGAGCAGGTTAACATTCCACCGTCTTCGCTGTGCTACGTCCAACGGGAAGTCCCAAGCTCTGCAGATTTAGGAGGAATATGATGGAAAGTAGCACAAAGAAAAGGAAGAGCAGCTACAACAAAGACTAGGAAACTACTTATCAGTATTTATAAGCCGGTGGAAGGAGATTCTGAGTTATTTTAAAATGTCCCACTGAGAGGGACATGAAGCGACACAGTTCATGTGAGTCTCACGAGAAACGTGCGGCTCAAAAAAAGAAGTGCCGATCGCTGGATGCATTCAGGGAAATCCTAGAGATGTTTACAAGATAAGGGTTGGAATAGAAATGTTTATTATCTAAGTTAGATAGACATTATATCAAAACTGTAGACTACCTCTCAGCCTTGCTAAAGTGTCCCACATTGTCCAACACAAACATAGTCTTTGTCCAACATTTGGTTTGTTGGGAACGATCTGGTCACCCTCGCTGGATTGGGTTGAGGTAGAACAATATGTCATTTAGTGAACTGACCCTTTCATACTCTAACGAGTCACGGTCCTCAGAACCTTCTCACCTCCACGTGTCCCCTGATTCTGTCTTTGAAGAGATACCACAGAGATCAGAGAGGAGGACAGAGAGACGGGGACGATGGAGCTGTGTGGGAGTGAGACTCTATTGTTTCTCTGCTGTGGTTCTCATGAACTATCATTACCGCTCGTCAAACCTCATCACATCTGATATATTATTATTGTGGCAATTATTTCTTTTCTTTCTTTACAATAAAACCATTTCCTTTCGTACATTCTGAACTATTACACTAAATGTTGGACATTTCACCACCTGCTGTGGCGATAGAGAGACTCAACACTTATTCTACTTCACCGCAGTGTAGGGGTTCTACTTTGGTAGGTTTTGGTTATTAGCAAAATAATTAATAAATAATAATATAATTATTAATATTAATAAAGATTATCAATAAACATCAATAATAAACGGGGCACCACCCTGGAATCAGGGACCAATGACCAAAACGTTAATATAGTCTCATTATATAGGCTAAACTATCAATTTGGAATGTTGATTAATAATTAAATTAATAACTATAACCAAAATAGATAGTAAAGGTTGAAGGATATCGGAGTTCTTGACATAGCAGAGGTTGGCAGTATTCACTCTTGTGCAACATTAAAGAGACCAGCATGTATATTCCACAAACATTTATTTACAAGTTAATAAAGGTTCAAAACACAATATTAATCTAACTAAATAACTAAACTAAACAAACCAAACAAAGTGTGTGTGTGTGTGTGTGTGTGTGTGTGTGTGTGTGTGTGTGTGTGTGTGTATGTGTGTGTGAGAGAGAGAGAGAGGGGGGGGGAAACAAGATGGGTTCTTGTCTCAAAATGTCTGTATGGCCTACAAACAAGATGGCGGGCACTGTAAAACTACAAAGATGGCGGAATCAAAGATGGCGGAATCAAAGATGGCCATCAGCATGTCACCACATGACCTCTTTGTTCTTCTGAGAAGAAGGACAGAGAGGGGGGTGATGTGTGGTTAAGATTATCTGAAGCTGCATGTTTATGTTTAACTAATTCACAGTTTGTGTATGTGATCTTAATGTGTGTTAGATATGCAGTGGGTTAGAAAAGATGGTTAGTTTGCATGCAAGACCTTGTCTATGTGAAGCATAAACTAAACACATCAGATGTGGCGAAGCCAGTTACCCAAAAATCAAATACAGATAAATCAACACAGTCAAACTCAATGAATAACATTAAACCAAATCAATACAAGTACTTTCTAGAAATCAAAGTTGGACAGTCTTGCTCAGCCCTGTGCGATTGCTAATGCTAAGGCCCAGTACGTTACCAATCCATGGAAGAACCGGTTTTGTGATTCCATGTGTTGAAGTTGTGGTTCCAAGTCAAAGAGGTCGTCTTTGCTGTTAGTTTGGTGCTAACTTCTTTGCTTGATAGCTTGAAGTTAGCTCGTGGAAAGGGCAGAGCACTCGCGTCGTCTGCCGTTTGGTTCCTTGGTTGCAATGGCTGTTTCCTAACAGGCCATTGATCAGAACCAGAACTGTTTTGCAAGTTCTGGACTTGAGAGCCGTTCACCTCAACCAGGTCAGCCTGGGTTGAGGAGATGAAGAGCAGAGAGAGCGCAGCAGCTCACCTCTGGCACGTCAGGAGAGATGAGCAGATGAGAAGAAAGAGACGAAAGAGAAGGAACAAAGAACATTCCTCTGGTTTTGTTCTGTGTGAATTTCACACCTAGGTGTGAAATGTTACTGTAGCCAATGAGGACTGAGATGAGTCCTGTGGTCAAGGATCAGGTTACTGAGGTCATGAGGTCACTTGAAACCAGCCAGATGCTGGGTCCCTACATCCCCCCATTTGGTCTTTAAGATGTGTAACATCCTTCAAGAGCAAATCAGAAGGTTGAACAGTTCACAGATCCTTGGAAACAACCTGGAGGTTGTACAGTCCAATCCCTGGGGACAACTGAAAAGTTGTTAAATCCATGATTGAAAAAGTTCATTCAACAGTTCATTCCATTTTGTAACGTCTGGGCAGTTCATTAACCAATTGGGCATTGGTTAAGACTATCTATCCTGGCTAAGCAAGAACAGTCCCTAAGTTACAAATAAAACCAGATAAACAAAAACAATAGCATTGTATAAAATACCTAACTATGTTTCTCTGTTATTTATAAGGTTAGTGAAGAACAGGAATGTTAGAGGTGTTAAGTTGTTAAGGTGAGAGGCGGAGAGTGTCACCTAAAACAATGCGGACAGGTGTATGACTGTTTTTGTACAGTCATAATGTGGTGTCCTAAGCTAGTGTTGTGCACTAGTGATCTCTAAACAAGATACTACTAAGGAGTTGGTCCAAGTGTACTTGTAAAGTTGGACAGTGGTGTCTGAGTTGAGTTTTTGCTGTTGCTAACAAACTCTAGTTTTCCCTAGTAAAAGAGGAAAGGAAAATTAAGGCACCGTTATCTAGCGTCAGTCTCACTGTTAGCTAGGTGTAGCTAGTACCGTGGGAAGGTAGCTCTGGATCTCTCGTGCTGAACTCGTGGCTCAGGGCTGTAACGCTCCAGGTAGCCAGAGGCAGAGAGGCACTCAGAGTAGCTATCACTGTATGCTAGATTATGTCCATGTTCTGAACCTTGTTCAGAGTCTGAAATGTGGTCAGAGATGCTGTGGTCATCGTCAGACCGGTCACGCCAATTCTGGGACAGAATTTCAGCGTATGGCTTTCTAACACTTCTGTTGTGTGAATGCCTATCTCTATGCAAATGGGGGACATGGCGGTTACGCTCAGTATCCCTATGCAACCTCTTCTGACCCCCCTTCGACCCATTGTGAAGGTGGGCTTTTGAGGTGGCAGATCTGCTTGACACGTCAGTGTTTGAGCTGGTGGGCTCAGTTAATTTACCCCCCCTTTTTGGAAATGACCAGAGTTTCCCAAGCTATCTGTGTCATCTTCCTTATCTCACACAGTGAGGGGTTACCCTCATGCGTCCTCAGTACGACGTGAGTGCGTACACAGGGATGCAGATTCTGCAGAAATAAGGACTTGAAGAAAGAGTTTTCTTCTAAGCCTGGCGCATTCTTACCTTGGAAGTATGCATGCCTTAAACGTTTATAGTAATCTCTAGGATTCTCACTACGTGAATGTTTAATTTGAAGGGCTGCAAACATCGCTGAGGTCTCGTCAGCTGTGGAAGAGAATTCTTCTATCAGTGCATGGCGAAGCTCACAATAGTCATTTCTGACACTGGGAGGTTGTGACTGTATAAACTTGTGCACAGCTTTAGAGCTGGTTTTCCACACAAGTTTAACTTTCTCCCTTTGGGTGGCGTGTGTTAAGTCAATTAGATTGTGATCTAATTCCTTAAAATAGTCATCAATGTGTTGATCACAGTTGCCTGGATCAAAACATTCAATGTCCTTAGCTATGAATTCCAGCACTTCATGGCGGGGAGTCCTTTCTGCTGAAGGCAAGACTAAATTAGCATTACAATGCACTGGTGCATCACATGCTAATGTCCTCTCTGGCTGAGGAGCAGAGGCTGGACCGCTGTCATCACCCTTGTGACAGAGTGGAAAGCAGGCTGAACCTTTGGAGGGAGGAGCACAGAGGAAGGTGTCATTTCTCTGTGGCTGAGAAGAACATGTGGCAGGATATCTTCTTGAAGATAAACTACATGTGTCTTCACTGTCAGTTTCAGAACAATAAGTAGTCAGGTAGCTGTTCACTCTTTCTCTCGGCGGAGGTTGAGGATCTGACTTCATTCCCAAAGATTTTAAGTCGGTTGGAAATCTTTCACTTCTGAGTGGAGAGGGAGTTAACCTCTCATCGAGTGAGGAGAGTGAATCTGAGTAGCCAGAATCACAGTGACTGACAGACTGTGGTGGGGAAAGACATTCTAGTCTAAGCCCTAACAATTTTTCTTTGTACTGAAAAAGAGCTAACTCTGCTGAATGCAGGTCTTCTAAGTAACGCATGGCTTTCTTATCAGCTGTCTGAACTTCATGGAGGAGACTAGCACTTTGCGTTCTTAGGCTATCTACCTCTTTTTCCAGGGCTACTTTACTCTGAATGGCAAGACTGGTTTGCCTGTGAAAAATCAGAAGTAAGCATTTTAACAATGAATCTTTGGATGCAGTCTGCGCATCAAACCTGTCTGTGAGGAGCGATTCCATTTCTTTCCTGCACTCACTGAAACTCAACCTGCTGATGAGTTCAGGGCAGCCAGGGTTTAGGCTCTGTGCTAGGGAAGAAATAAAAAGCTCTACACAGGGGTTCTCCATTGTTAAACCTGGAATGGAGGGTGAAACTAAACAGGATGTCTAGTAGAAAACAAAATAATGTTGTTGGCTATGGTGTTGCGCTGGCAGACACCTTGTGGTGTAGTTTGGGAGGTACACTAGCAAAACAACAATACACTGGCCTACACTATGGGGGGTAGCTCCCTGTGGAGTAGCTCCTGTGGAGGAGGGGACCAACTAGTGACTCTAGTGGGCATCAAACAAAAGGCCAGTAAAGTAAACAAGGTTTACAAAAGAAGTTTGCTTACACACAACATGCACTAACTGAAATGCACGGCAGTAACAGTTGTGATGATGTTTCTTAAAGGTGACTCAAGCTGGACACGTGGAAGTAACAGCTAGGTTGCAAACTTATATCACAGGGCTGGTAGCACACTGTGGCTCTTATCTTAACTCAGGCTGTGGAATGCTTGGCAGTTACACAGCAGGGTACAAGCTCTCTATGTTACACAGGGCCGGTGGCACGCTGTGTCATTAAAGGAACACTTAGATTAACAGCAAAATATGACAACTAGACCAGATTGCATTGAATACGTGGTATTCAAATGCTGAACCAAAATCTTTCAAGTTCTACAGCGTAGGTCAACTTGAATTAGTAGCAAAAGCAAATTATTAAAATTAACACCATAAAGGCTTAAAGTGTTAATACTCAAAATCTCTCAAATAAACAATTCTAACCACAATGTACTTGTTTAAAAGTACAGCTGGACTTCTACTCCTGTGGAAGACTAGTGGTGTAGAATGTAAACACTTTTGGTTTGTTTAGAAGTGGAATATGAAATTTTTGTTTTGGACCAAAAATTATGCTGAAAATTAATATTGCACAATTATGAACATTTGCCAACAAGAATACTATGCCTCACACGGGGCACCATTATGTAGGGGTTCTACTTTGGTAGGTTTTGGTTATTAGCAAAATAATTAATAAATAATAATATAATTATTAATATTAATAAAGATTATCAATAAACATCAATAATAAACGGGGCACCACCCTGGAATCAGGGACCAATGACCAAAACGTTAATATAGTCTCATTATATAGGCTAAACTATCAATTTGGAATGTTGATTAATAATTAAATTAATAACTATAACCAAAATAGATAGTAAAGGTTGAAGGATATCGGAGTTCTTGACATAGCAGAGGTTGGCAGTATTCACTCTTGTGCAACATTAAAGAGACCAGCATGTATATTCCACAAACATTTATTTACAAGTTAATAAAGGTTCAAAACACAATATTAATCTAACTAAATAACTAAACTAAACAAACCAAACAAAGTGTGTGTGTGTGTGTGTGTGTGTGTGTGTGTGTGTGTGTGTGTGTATGTGTGTGTGAGAGAGAGAGAGAGGGGGGGGGAAACAAGATGGGTTCTTGTCTCAAAATGTCTGTATGGCCTACAAACAAGATGGCAGGCACTGTAAAACTACAAAGATGGCGGAATCAAAGATGGCGGAATCAAAGATGGCCATCAGCATGTCACCACATGACCTCTTTGTTCTTCTGAGAAGAAGGACAGAGAGGGGGGTGATGTGGGGTTAAGATTATCTGAAGCTGCATGTTTATGTTTAACTAATTCACAGTTTCTGTATGTGATCGTAATGTGTGTTAGATATGCAGTGGGTTAGAAAAGATGGTTAGTTTGCATGCAAGACCTTGTCTATGTGAAGCATAAACTAAACACATCAGATGTGGCGAAGCCAGTTACCCAAAAATCAAATACAGATAAATCAACACAGTCAAACTCAATGAATAACATTAAACCAAATCAATACAAGTACTTTCTAGAAATCAAAGTTGGACAGTCTTGCTCAGCCCTGTGCGATTGCTAATGCTAAGGCCCAGTACGTTACCAATCCATGGAAGAACCGGTTTTGTGATTCCATGTGTTGAAGTTGTGGTTCCAAGTCAAAGAGGTCGTCTTTGCTGTTAGTTTGGTGCTAACTTCTTTGCTTGATAGCTTGAAGTTAGCTGGTGGAAAGGGCAGAGCACTCGCGTCGTCTGCCGTTTGGTTCCTTGGTTGCAATGGCTGTTTCCTAACAGGCCATTGATCAGAACCAGAACTGTTTTGCAAGTTCTGGACTTGAGAGCCGTTCACCTCAACCAGGTCAGCCTGGGTTGAGGAGATGAAGAGCAGAGAGAGCGCAGCAGCTCACCTCTGGCACGTCAGGAGAGATGAGCAGATGAGAAGAAAGAGACGAAAGAGAAGGAACAAAGAACATTCCTCTGGTTTTGTTCTGTGTGAATTTCACACCTAGGTGTGAAATGTTACTGTAGCCAATGAGGACTGAGATGAGTCCTGTGGTCAAGGATCAGGTTACTGAGGTCATGAGGTCACTTGAAACCAGCCAGATGCTGGGTCCCTACAGCAGTATAATGAAATGAATGTATGAAGTGGTTTACCATCAAATGAACGGTGTTCAAGAGATTTCAAACAGAGACTACGGGCCAGATTTTAACAATCTACAGTATAGCTCATGGTCTAAAGTGCATTTAGGGCGTGTCCAACTCCATTTTGGATAGTTAAACGGCGCATAATCTGGGCGCAAAGTAAGGCGCACGGGGCAAAGGGGTTGTATTTACACGAGGTAAAGTAGAGTCACAAACATCTAAATGAGCTGCTAACATGTCAAAATGACATCTCTAAACTCTTCTGAAGTGTTTCCGGTGGACGCGTGTTTGAATGCATTAATTGAATATGTAAAAGGGGTTTAAAGTAGAATCTCTCTTTAATTACAGTCATGCCAATAAAGCAAAGTTGAATTAGAGAAGAACCAAGATGTAGAAGAGAAGGATGGAGACAAAGACGTGTGTTCCTGGATGGTAGCGGTCGGATCATGTCACCAAATAGCTGCTGCTGGAAATGAGTCTATAAATACGTAGTTCACGTTGCCTCTCGTCCTCCTGCTGTTGCTGCTGACATGATTATTTCATGTAATGACTTTTCTTTGGAGATGATTTCGCTCGCTTCCTTCCTGCTTCTTCCTCTTCTTCTTGGCCTCGCTACCGTGGTGAGACGATGATGTCTCTCTCTCTCTCTCTCTCTCTCTCTGCTTGCTGTGTTTTAATGCTCCAAATCACAAAGCATGGAAAGTAAAATGAGAGTTTTTTGAAGCGGACGACGACGATGCGGCTGCTGCTGGATTCCAAGAAAGCAAAATGAAAATGATCAGGGATAGGGACGACTATAAAAAACAACACTCATCTAAAAAATAAATAAATTATTGAATGTGCGACAATTAATCTCCTCCACTCAGACGGAGGAGACGGTACACTGCAAAAGATTGTCTTTTTAACCAATTATTCTGTTTATAACATGTTTGCAGGACAGTCAAGTTCTTCCACATCAAAGAACCAAAAAAAATCAGTTCTTTATGGAGCCGGCTTTGAGCTCACTGACATGTTGAAACAGGAAACAAACACAAACACAAAGTCAGAAGAACAATGTCGTCTAAATAACTTCATTCAATAAATAATATAATTGTGTGCTGGGCATTAAAATGTCCTTTTAATGGAAGAAAGAGGCCCAAACCAGGAAAAACAGACCCAAAACAAAAGTAAACTATGTGGAAGGGGGCGTTCTGAACTTTAGTAGAAAAGAAAAAGTATTGATAGTCAGCCCGTTCTCATTCCCAGGAAGGCCACCGCCGTTTGTTACCGCCGCACAAGGCGCCCTTTAGCTTTTTGTTTGTGTGTAGTGAGGAGTTGGGATGAAAACGTGTTGCAACACCACAAGGCTTTCATCCAGGAGACCGCTGTTTGTGTCCCTTGTTCACAACCTTCAGTCTCATGTTCACTGTACAAACGTAGGAACTTTAAGCCAGACCATGTTGTTTTTTCCTAAACCTAACTATAGCGTTTTTGTTGCCTGAACTAAAGGAAGTGTTTTTGTTTAAGTCACAACATTAAGCGTGTGTTTATCGCGACCGTAAAGTGTCGCCGAGCGGTCTGACAAAGCGTCAGTATGTGACTCACTCCATGTTTTCTTATTTCCATTTCAGGGTTGAATACGTTGAGAGATGTGACGCTACTGAGTTTGGTAATTGTGTTTTAAGACCTGAAGTTTCATTATTTCCATGCAGACTTATGGAAGTGAAATCTCTGGAGGAAGTGGATGGAGAACAAGAAGACTAGTTGATGCTAATTGCACTAATTGGATGCGTGAAAAAAAACCGTAGAACTGGAAGTTGTCTTCACCAGGACAGCTTCCAGTGAAGCCATCTACAAGAATGTAATCGACCCTCCTGGACGCTGCACGGGACTGGAAGATGCAGGTTGATCTATAAATCAGAAGCTCATCTTTCCGCCAGAGATTATCATCATAACTAGTCTCAGGCCGGGACCTGATCTTGTGGTCGACCTCTCAGAAGTCCTTGTTCATCGTTGAGCCCTCTGGAGGTGTTGTGGGCCAATCAATGAAACACCGATACAGTGATCACCCCTATCCACTCACAACATCAAGAAAGTGCCGATTAAACTTGGGATTGTAATATCAAGTCCTACAAGCTCAACGGAGTGATCTATCCTTGAAATGTGCGTTCACTATCATCCTTTAAATATGTTTAATGTCTGAATGTTGAGTGTCAGGAGGAGGAGATCAGGATGAAGATCGGGATGAACCTTCGTCCTCCTCGGCTGCAGCAGGGCAGCGAGTGTCCCGTCCCGAACAGAGCAGGTTCTCCCTCGGACAGGTGATCCATCAGCTCCGGCAGGGCGGGGCTCTCCCTGCCTCTCGGTGCTCCGGAGAGCCAATCGGCCGCGAGACGCCCCCCCTTGTCCTCTCCTTGCCGAGCCAAACAGCAGCTGTCCCGGTGCGGTGGGAGGGACAAGGGCAGCGAGGAAGCCCGGAGACACTTTTAGAAACAGCGAGAGGAGAGGCAGCCCGATATAGCAGCCGGGACAGAAGAGAACAGGAGGAGAGAGGACGGTGAGAACACCGCGGTCAGGACGCCAACGCCAAGCTGATGACAGAAAGGACACGATGGGAGGGAGAGGGGGGAGGACGGAGTGTTCTCAAGGACGAGCTGAGAGGCCCAGAGGAGGAGGAGGAGGAGGAGGAGGAGGAAGAGGAGGAAGAGGAGTCAGATGAAAGGAACCGTCCTTCCTGCTGTGATTTTCTGGGGTTTCTGTTTGAAATGTGATGATGCAGCATTATACTTCAACTTTCAAATCTCACAAAACCCTCGTACTAGAACTTACCGACATGAGAGATATTAACTCTTTCTAGAGTTTCAAACGACTTCTTCGGGAGTCTCCTGACCACATTGGGGCTTTTTTTACTTACTTTTAGAGACAAAGACGGTGTTTAAATGTCAATAACAGAACATCCCTCTACTAATAGAAGTTATTGGGTCTTTGTCTTTGTGAATGTGGCTGTAGCTGCTGAGGACACACTGGTCCTGTCCTTTGTGTCCACTGTGTCCTCTCAGGGAGGTCGAGTGATATGAGGCAACATATACCGTTTATAACTTTAAAGTTACACACCCACTACTGCCCCTGAAGGTGCATTGTATTAAAGAAGGACCTTCTTCAGCCCTTCTTGTTGGTAGGTTTTACTCAAGGCCGTTGCCGCTGCAGCTGATTGGTGTAACCTGGATCACCTGGGCCCAGTGTTCCCAGTTTACCAGCAGCAACTAACAGTCTGTTCCCAACAGTTCTGCAAACAGAGACAGAAAGGGACATGTTCATTCAGAGACTTTATCCTGTTTCTTTATATATCTGTAACTTCCAGAGCTTCTAAACAGAAACCCTTCCATCATTCATTCTTTGCCACTAATGATGGAAAGAAGAAGATTTTACTCCCAAATCTCTTTTTTAAAAAAAATCTTGAATTCCATTCAGCGTAATGTGAAACAGCTCCGGAGTTTAGAGGCGTGGCTGGTTTTCAACCTTCCCAAATTGTGCCACGGCTACTCCACACCGTGCACCGGCTCCTCCAGACCGTGCACCGGCTCCTCCGCACCGTGCACCGGCTCCTCCGCACCGTGCCACGGCTCCTCCGCACCGTGCACCGGCTCCTCCGCACCGTGCACCGGCTCCTCCGCACCGTGCACCGGCTCCTCCGCACCGTGCCACGGCTCCTCCGCACCGTGCACCGGCTCCTCTGCACCGTGCACCAGCTCCTCCACACTGTGCACCGGCTCCCTGTGGCTGCTCTGATCCCATTCAAAACACTGGTACATGCATATCGTGCTGTGAACGCCTCAGGCTCCTATACATCCAGGACATGGTCAAATCGTACACCCCATCAGCCTGTCCACTACGCTCTACACGCGGGACACGAACAGCGGTCTCCTGGCTAAAGTCCTGTGTTTTTTGTTTAAAGTGTCAGCTAAATGTAATCAGATTACTTTACTGATCAGTTGTTTGTGTTGTTTCTTTTATCTAATAAGAAAGTAGAGTGTCAATAAAGTGTAAGAAGTTGAAGGTATCCGGCCTCAGTAGAAGAGAAACATTGTAAACAGCTGTGTTGGATGCAGGCAGAGCGCAGCAGCACCTGAACGCCTCACACAAACAAACTGACACTGATGACTCCTCCCCGGTGAACGCTGTGTCAGTGTTTGACTCAGCTACACCTGTAGCTGCTGACAACGCCGTGTTAGCAAACAGGCTAACAACGAGTGTGTGTGTGTGTGTGTGTGTGTGTGTGTGTGTGTGTGTGTGTGGGGTGCTCGGACGGCGGCTCTCCACCTGTCAGCCCGACGAGACGAAGCCGAGGGGACGCCTTGTTTGAAGAGAAAACAAACCTGATTGGAACTTGCGAGGATGTCGCCAACGTAATTATGACTGCAGCGTTCACGGCGGCGGCCTGGCTTCCTGACAGTGAGGAGCATTGTGGGAATTATCTGCCCATGTAATGCAGCATTAAACATTTAAAAGGTGCCGATTGCCCGGATAGTCGGCGGCAGATTTGTTGTCGTGGAGATAAAAAATGACGGCGACAGGAAACAAAATTAGCGTGTTTGAGGCGGCTGAAGTTCAAGTGACTGCAGGAGGAAGGTTAGCTGAGCGTTCCATGAATATTCACAGGAAACGTCCCCAGGGAGGACAGACCCAATTAACAAATCCCATTAATTACCAGACTATCACAACTGATTAGGATATGGCCGTCTGCTCTCGGCTCACTGCGGCCCACATTTTCTGCTTCACGGAAAACAGTTACGGGGAAAATAAAAAAATAAAAGCACGGAGTGCCACGTACGATCAGATGCTGCTCGAGTGGCCTCGCTAACACGAGCTCGTTAATACAGAAACACCACAGACTGTGACGAGGGAGAGGACAGCAGGAGATTAATACCAGACTAAACTCAGCCAGCGAGGAGAGACAGAGGACTCCATTTGTTCATCTGAAGCTCCCACTGCTTCAGGAAGCTGCTAGGAAAACAGTCACTGCATTACTTAAGTGTTTTTATTGTCATGTTTATGACATCGTACAGCTGTTCACGCAAGTATGAGAGAAAATATCACGATTTAATAATTAATCTACTGGTTTTATTTGATGGACTAAAAATAAGTTTAATTTGTTATTTGAAAAAGTTGTTTGTAGAAAATGAGTTCATATAAAGTTAGCTATTGAAACATAGTCCGACAGAGAACCAGAATAAAACATTAGAATGGTGCCAGCACTCGTTCACAGTCACATAAAACGAAAACTGACTCTTCATGTGAGCTCTGAAACATTCGAGATCTTCATCCATCACAAGTTGCTATCAGGTTACGTCATGGACGACTGTCATCGTATTCTTTCCCATTTAAAATGAGATGGACCAAATAACCGATGTTTATCAGGTGAGGACAAAACACTTATTAAATCTGTCTAAAGTAAGGATGAGACTCTGACACGTGAGACAGCTGTTTGCATTGACTATGTTAGTTTCTTTTAACCATCAACACAATCTTTAACTCACTAGTTTCTGTGTCAGATTAACTATAATAATGAAATAAAATAAATAAATAAAATCATTTTGTGTCTTTGTGCAGTTTTTCAGGAACTCACAATGTTGTCTTTCAGATATACTATATCAGTACTTTCACAAAGTATTGAGACCTCTTCACTTTTTCACATTTCATGTTGCATCTTAGACTTAAATTAATCCAAATTAAATTGATTTAAAAGAAAAACCTCAAATGTCAAATTGACACAAGTGTTCCGAGTCTCTGTAATGACACAGGTGTCTCCCATTTCTCTTGATCACCTTTGAGATGTTTCTACAGCTTGATTGGAGTCCACCTGTGGTTGATTGGACATGATGTGGAGAGACACACACACCTGTCTATGAAGAGGTGGAAGGAACTGCCTGCAGAGCTCAGAGACAAGAGACTTGTCCGTAGTGGTTTCACAACTTGTTTTAACTATTAGATTTGGCATCTGAGGTTTATTATTATATGTATTAAAGTCTTTAGTTTGGATCTCAACAAGTTGAATCAGTAAAACATGAACAGATAAACAGATAAAGATCATCTCTTGTAGAAACAGTCAGGATGAAACCAGCCACGTCTCTGACTAGATTTCCTGCTTCTTCTTCTCCTTCTTCGCTCCTCCGCCGGCCACCCGCTGGCGGCTGGAAGCTGATGACCATGATCCAATAGAAAACCCAGCAGCAGGTCGCCGTCGTCACATTTCAAACCCAGCAGAGACTGATGGTGCGATTTGCAGCGAGCCGTTTGTTCAGCGGGGGAGCGTCTATCGGAGGCGGGAACGGCGTCGTCCTACAATAATAAACACACACAATAATGATCTCGCCGGCAAGCCAATAAGAGCCGGAGTGTTTCTTTACTGAAGCTAAATCATTTTAATTATGAAGACAGTGGAAATCAATACGCCGTCTGTACATGCACTCACACGCTGTCAGATATCCAATTATGCTTATCTTATTGGCGTGATTAACAGCGAGCAGTTTGACCACACAGGAGTCTGTTGTACAGTCGGGAGGCGGCGGATTCACGGCAATAAAGCCTCCAGCTTAAAGAGCCCCAGTCAGTCATCCAGATAGAAAGAAAACGGACAAAAGCAAAGAATTACTGATTAGTAATCTTCTAATTGAATGACTGAGCTGTTAATACAAAGACTAGTTCACCAGATGAGTCAATAATTTAACATTTGAATCTCTCAAATTGTATTTTCTGCCTTTAAAATCTTAAAAAGAAATTGTCCAGATATAGAAATATAAATAAATGGTCCTAGAACCGTCTTTGGTTTTGAACTAAAACATTCTTACATCAGCCAATGAGGGACGAGTAATTCACCTCTGTCCAATCAAAATCACCTTTTCTCTGCTATTGACTCCAGTAAAACTCTATGGGCCCCACAGGGGGCCGTAATGGGAGGCATTTCTCCATCAGCTGCATACAGGAGGCCTACCAGGGGCTATCAAGGTGCTACAAGTGGGCCCATGTGCAATCCTCCTCAGTCCACATTTGGGTCTCATTTGTGTGCTCTTGTATATGCCGGGTAATGATCGGACCGTGGCGGGCCAACAGTGGGGCCTTTATGGGGAAACACTGGGCCTCAAGTGGGACATCTGTTGGTTATGAGGGTTAAACGGGGCTAAACATCGGATCTCTTTCCCCCCCTCAATCCCTGGACAGTCCACTCTACTACTACTATACCTGTGTTGTACAGGCTGCTGCTCAGGGACACATACAGACTGGTTAACAGAGAGCTTTCAGCAGATTCCAGCACAGCTACACATTAAAGGAACTTGACTGGCTGTTTCACACCAAATGAGCAAGAATGCAAAGAATGGAGTAAATTGTAAAGTATAGAGGCGTGTGAGGTATGAAGACACTGAAGGACGGCACAGAAAGCTTTACACAGCTGTCGAGGAATGTGATGGACAAATACGTACACACATGTGAGTCGCCTTCAGTTATTACCGTCTACTCAAATCCCTGTCATCTTTGATATGTAACCATTGACTGTATATAAGAAGTGGACCTAGTCACGTGACGTCACCCTTTTGGTTTGACGGTTTTGAAGCTTCGAGTTCAGCATTTTGTGCCGTTGCTATGTTGGTTTTCTGTAACCTGAAGTGACACGAGAGGGTGGAGGGTGGAGCACAATACAACCGAACCCTGAATAAGACATTATTTAGGTGACCAAAATGTCTTGAAGCCCCCCCCGCACATTTTCTGACGTCATCACCCTTAAAAAAAATTACAAATCCTCGAAAAAGATCCTCAGTTTGAATCAGGTGGTTCAGTGTGGCTAAATGCCAACACATATGGATGGAAGCAGATTATTTTGTTAGATATAAATGTGAATTTTTTAAATGACTACATCTATCTTTAATACTTTTAACTTTACAACGCTCTGGAGTTATTGTAAATGTTTGGATCACACGAGTCAGAAACAATCCTACGCAGCCACCACTGGGATCTAATTCTACTAAAAGTATAATACTAATAATATCTGTGTAGCCTGATCTTTATCTGACACTGTGCAGAAATACCGGGTTCAAACAGAATGTGGCCTACTATGAGCAAAAAAAATAATATATCTTTTAAAATATTTACAGACTTTTGTATAAATTATCTAGCAAGTGGAAGATCGCCAGAAGATCACACTTTTCCACTTGGAAGTCGAGCCATTTTGGCATCATGCGCCACTGAGCAACTCTCATAGGAATGAACAAAGCCCCGCCTCCAACGCTGGATCCCGTTTCTTTATACACCCACGGTGTAATGACTGTTGATTCTGAACAGAGGTTAGTGTAGATGCTGTAATAGCATCAGTTCTATCAGAACTGGAGAGGATTTCTTCATTGAAAGAAGAGCAAAGAACGACGAAAAGATGTTTCTGCTCTTCTCCTGACTGGCCTCAGCAAGAGTTTGATTGACAGATGGTTCATCCAATCACCTGCCAAGTATTTTTTTTTTTTTAAAGTGCCTGCCCTTTTCAAAACGGTTTCCAGTGCCGGCCTCTCAGATGGTTCTGTGTAACAACCCATCTGGTGGGTCGGGTTAATGAACGTCATTAGATGGCCGGTGTAGAGTTCAGCGTATCCGTGCGTCAAAGTTCAGCTTAGATGAACTTTGACCTCAAAGCTGGTTCAGCGCACGCTGGGCAGCTCTTTCAATTTAAAATAATGGCCCAGCTCTGCACAATGTCACACTCGTGCATGTGTGGTGTGAAAGCAGGAGGCAACCTGAAGGACTAGAAAACAGGATGTCTAATCAGCTGATTAAGTTGGGGGGAGTTAACCAGAGAGCCGGCTGACCGGGTACCAGAGGAGCTGGTAAACATGGAAACAGGAAAGTGTTACTTAGAAATGGAGAGGCTGGAGGGCAGCGGGGAGCAGATTGGCAGGCTAATGAGGAAGCAGAGGGAGTTCAGTGGTACAGTAGTTACAATAGCTGCACTGAGGACGAATGTCCCCCAAAGAAAATCAATAAAATGGACCTCCAACACGGAGCTGATTCTGTCTGCTTTAAGGACGCTGACACCTTTTAGCTTCCTGAAACCAACTGGAGAGGAATAAAGTCCTGGAGACTGGATGTGAGCATCTGCAGCATGTTCAGGTGGATTAAATTTCCTCCGTAGTGACTCAGCTGTTCCTGCTCAGAGCCTCATTTAAGTCGACAAAGTGACGCCGCCTGACCTCCATTCATGAGCCCGAGGAGGGATTCTGCTCTGCTTTCATTTTGTCGTTGATTCTCTGCCGCCGCCGCTGAATGTACAGTATGCATCTGCATGTTTGACTAAATAGTGTGAGTATAGCGTACAGTGCTGGCATACTCGGCGTGGAGGCGTCGACGCTCCACGGTAAAATAATCAGGGCCGGACCGAGCTGACCGGCTCTCCGGCTCTCCGGCAGCTCAGGTCCGGCCTAACAGGCGGAGAGGTAATACATTTTTAATTGCAAGTGTGATTATACGGCATGAGGAACCTGCACCGGCTGATTAAATGCATTTGGGTTAATATTAGAGGCCAATCATTCCCAGTGACAAAGCCTCTGGAGGAGGGAAGGTAATTGCGGGAGGACAATTATAATCCCTCATATTGTAATAACGGAAAATAATGTCCTCCAGGAGGCTTTTTTTTACCAAGCAGACAAAAGATAAATGATTGGATGGGTGCTCGTATGAACACTGCTGGCAGAAAAAAAAGGTGAGATTCATCAGAAACAATGATTGGATGCTTATGTCAGCGGTTCGGCTGCGACTGTACAATACAGAAATATTAGCAGCAATAACACAGATTGGTTGTTGTTGTTTCAAGCAGATATAAGCGCAGGGTTGTGGTTGGTTCTGCCAGAATAATCCGCTCATTTAGTGTCATTTTCAGCCGTTACTGTGCCAGTAGAGACAATCACTTCACCTGGTCCCAGTGCACTTTCACTTGTTTCAAGTTTTTCCTAAAAACTCACAGAACAAGAGAAACACCTCCTCGGAGATCTGTCACATGTTGTGCATCAAGCAGCTCACACTTTAAATCCAGGGAGGGGGAGCTGAGAGGTCATGTGTTCTCACAACTGACTCGTGTCCCACTAACATGACACGTTGATGTTTTGGATGGGTTTGTGTTGGAAGTATCTGAAAAAGTCTCACCTTAATGAAAGATTAGTTTCAGGAAAATAAAGCTTTATGGTGCAATAATGAAGTCTTTGGAAGAGGGACATTCCCTCTCTGAGAGGCAGGAAGAGGGACTTTCATATAAACTTGATTTGTGTAACTCAGACTGCTGAAGCTTCATCTCATCTTAACTTCAGAGGTCAGAACTGTGGATTTCATCTCCCATCACTTTAGGAAGGACCTTCTTCACAGCCAGAATGAAACTGGAGGAACAGTTGACTAATATGAACCTTTTTACTGCACATGTGGACATGATGGGTGTGATGTCTTAAGACAGACATAAAGGGTTGTGATCCTGTCCTTTAATCAGACCCGACTACACCTGGTGGAGAAGTGAAAGGTGCTTTACATGCTGAGGTGACATTAAAGGATGGAGGTAAAATAGCTGAAATGAATTACTTTAGTTAGTAGTTCCTACTGTGAAGAGAAGGAGCCAGAAACAAGGATAAACAAATGGACAGAACAGAGTCGATGAGACTGACCCTGAGATGAGGAGTTAAATTACTGCAGGTCAGCAAAAAACAGATGTTCAGGGGGAGTTCTGTTGCTCTTTAAAGGAACTGAGAGGAACTTTGAACTGGATGTGAAACAGTCTCAGTTTAATTCTGATGCCTCAATATGACCTACATCAGTAAACAAGACCATCAGACAGAAGATTGTCTGTTTCTATAGAGTTATTCTTAACGCAGTTATTCCTCTAGAAATCAGACGAAACAATTGAACACAGGTTCACCAGAATCTCAGCTCAGATTCCAGCGGGGCCTCCGGCAGCGATGAGTCCCGCGGCTTCCTGCCGCCTTCAACCTGTAGTCGGAGCTCTGGCGGGAGGTACCCGCTGATCCCTAATGATCCAGATGGGACCGGCCAAAGACAAGGTGGTGGTCGGGAGGATCTTTCACGTGGTCCCACGTGGTCGACTTAGGCAGGAAGTTGCATTGTGTGCAGCAGCATCCGTCTGTGGCTGCAGGAGCCGACCCCGACACCACGCTGCTGGAGGCCCAGGCCGTATTGCCTGTCCCACTGGAGGGAAGGGAGGCACGGGGGAACCAGAAGCAGGACTGAGCGGGGCAGACTGTCAGACCCTGCTGCTGTAACAATGAGAGGTTTCTAAATGGAGTCTGGCAGCTGCAGATCTTTATGACAGAAGGCGGTGGAAACACTAACGCTTTTGTCCACAGGGGGCGCCAAAACCAACACGTAATGAAAGGTCCTCGTAGGAGCTCTGAAAAGATGAACATCTTCAACGACAGATTGACAACTTGCAAATCCAAAGAAAACTTTAAAGCAACAAGGTGTCACATGCATGTACAGTAGGTGACACATTTAGGCATGAGACTGTCACCTGTCAGAAAATGTCGATGTTTGGAACATCATTCAAATCCCAATGTGACAGATTCTTATTGAACCTGAACCCGTTTGAAATACAGTGTGATCATGGAAGCTGAGTGCTGATAGAGTGAAGCTGAAGCTGCCTGTTATACGGTTGTAACCTGGACATTCAGACCACTTCTCACTGAAACATTCTTTAAACAAGTTGATTTATAGAATAGAAACAAGATGGCACCCAGTGACTGGTAGAGAAGGGTTTCTCTGTGTGCTGAGCAGAAAGCAGGATCATGTGTTTGTCTCTCAGGAGGTTGATCGAGCGGCTGCTGCTGCTGCTGCTTCTGACCACGGACTCCCTGAAGTCGCCCTCACCTACCCCGTGGCCCGTGGCGACAGTTGCTAAGTAACGGACCAGTTGGACCCGCTGCACACTGAGTCAGAGGTGAGCAGGCAGGACGCTTCCCTCGGCATGTGGAATATTATAGGTTTCCATCGTAATTAGGCTTCGGGATCGATAGCGTCCACTGTCCGGCTCGTCCTCCTCATCACCGGGGAGCACACAGCCAAGACGTCTCAAACTACATTTTTCCATCAGAGCTTTCAGTTGTTGATTCAGAGCAGATCAGCTTGTGTTCCTGGAGCTGCTGGAACTAAAACCATCAGTTGTATTTAATGGAATAAAAAGAACAATACTTGTGTCAGGCGTCTCAGTATCAGTATCCTAACTTCCATCCAGATCTTCAGTAAACAGGCCCGTCGTCTGCTCCTCCTCCCTCTCGGCCCACAGAATCCATGAGTCACCGCGATATATGACTGTTTTCATAAGTGTATAACAGGAGTCACTAATGCCCTCATGCTGTTTTACAGTGTCTCATGCCTCCACATTCAAATGAGGTGTAAAATACGAGCGGCGTCATCAGGAAAGCCCCGGCGCGCCGATTCACAGCCACGAGACGATGCATCACCTGCTCCCAATCTGTAACGCTTCATTAAAAGAACACAACACACAGCAGCGGACCGGGCCCGAGGCCGACGGCCCAAATACCAACGCTGTAAATACACACTAGTTCACTTCACCAGACTAACAGGACTACGAGAGGGCTGCTTTACTGCTGACAGGGCTGATGGAACAGGATGGGACATTACAACATGACATTATATTCATGTGTATAACATACTATAGTTGGACCTGCAGCTCCAGCAGAAGAATGTAAAGTTAACATATTTGGTAAACTAAAATAAAGCCGAGTTGCCATTAAACGCTGTTCGACACCGTTTCACCAGCCTCATTCACATTCATGACTATCCTACACTTATTGAAAATAATGTTCTATAAATCTTTAACTGCACCGTTCACTTTAGACTTTAACTTTAGACTTTAACATCCCCAGACGTGCAATTTGTGGTCCAACACAATAAAGAACAATAAAGTACATCATGTGAAAGAAGCACAATTTATTTAGTAGTTTGACTTTAATTGATTTGTTCATCAGTTTATTGCCTTGAAATTATTTAAAGTGAAAGACGGAGTAACATCTGCACTCTAACTCTAGGCTATAGACATTATAATGTAACGTATATGGACACCTTTCTCCACATACTGAACAGAGGTGTCCAGATGTGTTTCCTCTGGTTTGGTCTGAACCTCTTAATGCTACAACAAACACTCCCTTACATACTTCTTTTCATACTCTTCTTTTCTTAAACTTAGTAGTAGAGATGGCTTTAAGATAACTTTTTATGTACTTGTGTACTTAACACAAGTATACTTAGTATAGGCCTACTTTAAAAGTATAAGTGTATTTGGATAAGTACTATAAGTTAACGTAAAGAGAACTTAAAAGTATACTTGCAGTAAAAGCTATTAAACTAGTAGTTTACTGAGAGTATACTTTAAAGTGTACTATGAGTATATAACTATTCAACTAACAGTATACCTATAAGTTCACCTGAAGTATAGTTCATATTATAGTTGTAGTACTAAATACAACTTAGATGTAAACTAGTTGTGTACTCAAAGTTTACTATTCTTACATTTAAAGTATACTTTTATAAACTAAAAAGAGGTCAATTTAGTCCCAAGAAGTATTGAACTAGTACACGTACAAGTATACTACTAGTACATTGATATTAGTATACTTATTACATAAAGTATAATATTATAATACTAATAATATTATAATATTATTACTAATATATAATATATATGTATTATACTTGAGCTATACTTACGTTTACTTCATAAAATACACGTGAAGTATGCTTCTATTTTGTAAGTGTTGATATCTTAGACCAGTGGTTCCCAACCTGAAGTCCGGACCCCCTTAGGGGGGCGCCAAAGATCACATGAGGTGCGTCAGGATTTGTGTGCTCTGAGGTTGTCAAAATTAGATTTGCTTATGTATTACTAAAATCATAATAACCCACTTACTGGAAGATGTATACAAAAGTCTAAATTTCAAACTTTTTATAAACTAGGTTATGAACGTATGTTTCAGACGACGTCCTTCACGCTTTGTGTCAACAGTTTGTGTTTGTCTCTTTCCGGTTTCAACATGACGATGCCTCCGTCTACAAATCTCTCAAGTCTTTCTAACTGGCGTTCTGAGCTCTGACCGGCAGATTAATGTTCAAGTACATGTGGCCATGTTGTGTAAACGGTGCAGTATTTAATCCTGTTGGTTTCAGGAGGTGAAGAGTTTCCAGTTTCCGTCTCTGAATATCACATCCTGCAGTGTGACAGAAGCTGACAGCACCCTCATGGGCGTCCTTGGAGGCCAAAAACCTGTTTGGCCTGTAGAGCGTCTCTGTGAACTGACAGAGGGAGAGAGAGAGAGAGAGAGAGAGAGAGAGCGAGAGGAGCGGCCTGACACCGGCAGGCTGACCATGCGTGACGCTCACACTGCTCATATTGCCACGGAGAGAATAATTGGACAAAGTCTTCATGTAAATTTGCAGAGGCCACAGAATTTAAGGTGGGATCTGTGCATTCATGCAGATGACAAGTTGAGCTCCCGGTTCCTCCGGACTCTCCTCCGAATAATCTGAAGGAGGAAGAGGCGACGCTGGAAAAGCAGCAGGAAGGTGACAGGAATTAAAGAGCCACATGTTCAGCTGAAAGGAAAACAACAAACAGACGGCTTTAGAGGAGCCGCGGCTCCGAGACAAGCATGTCGAACCAAATCCATGTTCAGCCAATACAAATCAGACATGTCCCGGCGTCTGCTGACAGGCAGAACACAGGCGACTGCAGCTGGAGAGGAAAAGATGAAGGAGTCGTTGAATTAGATATGCAACCGAAATGAAAGGGAATAATTAGGCAATCATCAAAAAGTGCACAATTTGTTAAAATTCTCGACACTAATGAAAAAAGGGTGATTGAAGCTGATTGTTTTGAGAGCCATGAAAGCTGTGAGACACAGGAAGATGAGAGCAAAATGGGAAATGGAAATGTTTGTGATGCTCAGACGGAGGCCGGCGTGTTGCTGCTGATAATTCACTCTGTCAGGACGTCAGGACGCTCCGGTCCACAAAAGACGCTGATTTCTGAAAGTGAAACCTGTTCAAAGCTTCTTTCTCTTCCTCTTAAACGCTCCTCGGAGACAACGGCCAACGCTGCGTTAACAAACCACAGAGGTACAGCTGTCTGACTGTAAAACACACCTGTTTGACTCTTAAAGAATTATTTACACCGCCCTCAACAAGTTGAGATCTGGGAATACGCTGACGTCACTAAAAAAGACAGAAAGGAAGACAGGAAACGAGAGCAGAGAGAGAAAGAGGGTTACGCACGCTGATCTCATGGAAGGCATATAAACAGCACAATATGTTTGTGTGTCATGATGACGCATTTTAGGCATTTCATGTGTCATTTAACGGCCGCAGTTATGTCTAAGCAACAAAACCAGGAAAACATAATGGTTGGGCTTAAAATAAGTATGTATTCTAAACAAATATATATAACAATAGTATGGAGAACACGTCATGAACGGAACTCCAGAATAACTCAGCGGTCTCCTGGTTGAAGGTCCTGTGTTTGTCCAGAACGTTCTCATTCCCAGGGCGTCAAATACCAACGCTTTGTCACGGCCGTACAAGGCACCCTAGAGCGGCGGTATGAGACGCACCGGGCGTTCCATTAACTACATTGTAAACCCATCCACGGCAACAGGAAACACTCTGGGCCGTGAGAGGGTTACGTAGTTTAAAGAGTGAAAAGGAGACCGCTGTTTGTGTCCCGTGCGTCGCGTTACAATCAGCTGTTCGCTCGTGTCCCGTGCTCACAACGTTCAGTCACATTTCCTCTGTTAAAACATCATGTTAAGCCCAACCATGTTGTTTTTTCCCTAACTAACTAGTTTTGTTGCCTGAACCTAAGCACAACATGAAGCACGTGTTTACTGTGGTGGAACAAGTGACGCCGAGGATCTGACGAAGCGTCAGTATGAGACGAGGTGGGATGAGAACGTGTTGGCTTGTTGGAACCATCAGCAGTCTTTACATCAAGAGCTCTGAGAGCGGCGTATTCACACGGATGCGTTTACAGACTACATGGCGTACACATGACACGCCAAAAGCAAGAACACTTGTTATTGCACAAGAAATGACTTATAAATTGTTGTGTCATTCATAACAGCATTTTGTGAGACCTGGCTGGGTTATAACAGAATACAAAGAACTCTGGCCGGAATCCAAACAGGGACGCAGCAGTTCTACAGTATGATACAGATTATTTTCATTATCCATCTACAGGTTTTCCCGATGAATCGGTGAGTTGTTTTGTTGGTTAAGGGGGTCACCCGTATCATTAGACTTGATCCTCTTTGAGACCGTGAATATTGAGAGCAAATTCCATGAAAATGTGTCATCAGATATCTTGATGCAGAACAAAGTGACTGCAGAAGAAAACAACAGGAGAGAAATGAGAGTAAAGAGGAGAGAGATGGAAGACAGCGAAGAGGAGGTACAGAGGAAGAAGAAGAAGCGAGTGGATGAAAAGAAAGAATGTGAAGTCCTTTTAAATGTTCGTCACATTAACAGAGCGAAGAGACAGCCGGCTCTAATCGACTGAATGACAGATTGAATACCTGTCCGTTTCAGGTCTCAGCCTCATCCATTATGGAGCCCTGTTAAGATGATAGTGCATTCAGCATTTATTCAGAAATATGCCAGTGCGTGTGCTCTCCTCCCGCGGGGCGCGCTCATTACCGAGACGTGTCTTTGAGATCTTCTTTTCTCTTCTGGCAGGAAGTGGAGGAGGGAAGGACAAAAGGCAGGCCAGGCCGTTAAAGTTAAAGGCGTTCCTTTCTCACTTTTCCTCCGGCTTTTCCTGCATCTTTGAAGGCAAAACAAAATCTGGTTGTTTCTCACACAGAAGACGTGTGAACGTTAGAAGCCCCGAGCTGCCGAGCGTGACGACTCATTAGGGCAACAGCAACACATGAAACGGAACACACGTCCAAGACTTGATTTGTTTGGAGCTTCTGCTGCACAAAAGCTTCAGTTAACTCCACTGATTTCATCTGAAAGTCCAACCTGAGAAATGAAAGGTGCTGGCAAACAGCCAATCCCTGGCGTCAGTGTTAGTGATAATGACGACATCACCGCGCCTCAACACAGAACCGCACCGCCGCCGCAACAACAACAACAAACTGCCTACAGTAACCGCTGCAACAATGAGGCAAAGAAGATGAAAACTAAAGCGAGGCGGGTAAAATGAAATGAGAAATTGCATCTAAAGCAGAGCAGACAAAACAGAGCGGCCGCTAAACTGCAAACAAACCGCTGTGCGTCAGGCGAGGGAAGACGTAAGTAATGAGGACAGAACCAGACGTTAATGGCTGGACGAGAGCTGCAGGACACAATGCTAATTGGAGCTCACTTGTAAATAATGTGTCAACAGACGACAACAACTAAAACTAAAGTAGTGTTGAGAAAGTTTGCAGCTGCAGAGTTTGTGAGCTCCACCAATCCACCGCCAGAAACCAGAGGATGAAACCTGGACGTGTTCACTCATCCAGGTGAACGCAATGAACGAGAAAGGTGTCGTCAAAAATACCAACGCTTTGTCAGTGCCCCTCGGCGTCTGACACCAAAGTACCAAGGTACACCGGGCTTTCAACCGACTCCAATGTAAACTTATCTGCATCATTAATAGATGGTCAGAGCAACTGATGTAGTATAAAGAGCGAGAGGTAGGAAAGTCCACTTAGGACGAGTGGGAGGGGAGGATAGATGGGTCACACAAACACAGGAGTTTCAGAGACTCTAGACTTTAAGTCGTTTTTAGACTTTGTGAGTTTTTAACAGAGACACTAAATCTTTGTTGACTCTCTCCTGTTCCTGTCATTATCTTTATCTGATGGCTTCGGTTGTCACGGTGACCTCAGTCTGTTTACGAGAGACTGCAGAGCGTTTTTATCCCTTGTCCCATGTCCCGCATATTGAGACGATGTCCCACATTCTCATCGGCTCTAGTTTTCAAAAAAAAAAAAAAAAAGTTTGAAAAATGTTGGAAAAAAAAAATCTGAAAAAAAGGTTGAAAAAAAGTTTGAAAAAATGTCCGTTAAAAAAAAATTCTGAAAAATTTCTGAAAAAAAAGTTTGAAAATAAATATCTGAAAAAAAGTTGAAAAATGTTGGAAAAAAAAGTCTGAAAAAAAAGTTTGAAAAATGGTGGAAAAGAAAAAGGTCTGAAAAAATGTCCGTTAAAAAAAACAGTCTGAAAAATATGTCTGGAAAAAAAAAGTTTGAAAAATGCTGGAAAAAAATGTCTGAAAAATGTCTGAAAAAAAAGTTTGAAAAACAAAGTTTGAAAAATATTGGAAAACAAAATCTGAAAAAGGTAAAAAAAAAAAAAAAATAGTAACAAAAATGTTGGAAAAAAAAGTTGAAAAAAAGTTTGAAAAAAAAATTCTGAAAAAATGTCTGTTAAAAAAAAGTTGGAAAAATGTTGGAAAAGAAAAAGGTCTGAAAAATGTCTGAAAAAAAAACAGTCTGAACAAAACAAAAGTCTAAACAATGTCTGAAAAAAAAAAAAAAAAAAAAATGTCTGAAAAATATCTTAAAAAAAAAGTTTGAAAAATGTTGGAAAACAAAAGTCAAAACAATGTCTGAAAAAGGTAGTTGTTCAGTTTAACAGTGAAGGGGGAATATGAGATGAAGAGACACAGTTCATGTGAGTCTCAATAAGAGATGTGCCGATCTCTGGATGCATTCAGCCAAAGAATAGAGATGTTTACAAGATAAGGAGCAGAATAGAAATGTTTATTATCTAAGTTAGATAGACGTTATATCAAAACTGTAGACTACCTCTCAGCCTTGGTGATGTGTCCCACATTGTCCCACATTGTCCCACACAAACATAGTCTTTGTCCCACATTAGGTTTGTTGTGATCTGATCACCCTCGCTGACGAGGTAGGTGGAGAAACGATGACCGAGTCATTCTGTTGCCTCACCCTCAATCTCGTTACAAACTTGTAAGTTGTGTAAGAAACTGAAGAGATGTCTTTTGTTTCCGAGCGGGAACAGAAACAGGAGGATTTACCTGCACATAGAGGTGGACTTGATGCCTCTAGCCAAGAAAAAATATACCTCATGCTGTAAGATAGTGCTGTTATGTGTGTGTGTGTGTGTGTTGCACCACCTGCTGTTCCTGTGTGTGTGTGTGTGTCTGTGTGTGTGTGTGTGTGTGTTGCCGTGGGGAGTTTTGTTTCAGCATCTCGTCTGTCGCTCCCTGAAGAGTTGAGGTATTAATGCCAAAACACAACAACTGTATTTCCATCATCTTCCTCCTGCTTCTCTAAACTCTACAGCTGTGTGTCTCCTGTCGGGATGAGAGACAGAGAGACAGACAGAGAGAGAGAGAGACTCATTGTGTTTCTCTCTTGTCTTCCACCTTCCAATGGGGATATAGACGTATTTCATTTGAGCCAAAAATATTCTCCTCCTACCCTCAAAAAGCACTTTAGTGCACCTGCTGTGATCATTTTGTGTTTTCTCTCTGAGGACTTCCTGTTTCTGGAAACCCGCCTCAACACGCCGCCTGACTCACAGCTAGGTTTTTATTTTTTTTAAACGTACTAGTGTATATTTTCTTTTTATTTTGGGTCATGTTTTATGTTGTTGAGGGAATAGATGAGATGTACAGATGGGGAGGAAGAGAAAGGTGGGAGGCCTGAGTCATCAAGCAGTACCCTTCATGTAAATGTGGGAAACAAAAAGCGAGGGATTACAGAGACGAGTCGAAAACAGCGAGATATTACAGAGGAGAGTTGGCAGGTGGAGAGGAAGAGGGAGAAGAGAGGAAACACGAGAGTCTGGAAGGGAAAAAGAGGTAAAAAAAAAAAGGTAGCAGAAAAGATGTTGAGACAGAAAAAAAGAAGGGATTTTCAGAAGGTTAAAGTATAAAAAGTTAACTGATACTAAAATTGGAAAAGCAATGAAGTAGGAAAAGGAAATAAATAAGAAGAGAGAGGAAAGGATGAAAAGAAAGAGACAGAAGCGGAGAAGATGAACAGGAAAAGAGAAATAGTTTAAAAAAGGAATAAAGACGAAAACATAACTGTGGAAGATATTTGCATAAATACATTATAGAATACATTCATACCAACCTGGAGAATAACACATTTCATTTAATCTGCAGTCTTTGTCTTTGCTAAAAGCTGGAAACTCCTTCTTCATGTGGATGCAGGTGTCAGTCTGTAACGTTTACATGGCTGTTTTCTGTTCTACATGTCGGCCCCAACTGTCTCCTAAAAGTCCCGTTCCCAAACAACGACAGTTACGGTTCAAGGGAATCGCATTTTCTCCCAAATTGTTTGTTTTTGACGTACTGTATCACATCATCGGTCCGTTTGCACAAAAAGGCGTATAAATGCCACTATAATACGCAACGCGTTGTAGGGGTTCTACTTTGGTAGGTTTTGGTTATTAGCAAAATAATTAATAAATAATAATATAATTATTAATATTAATAAAGATTATCAATAAACATCAATAATAAACGGGGCACCACCCTGGAATCAGGGACCAATGACCAAAACGTTAATATAGTCTCATTATATAGGCTAAACTATCAATTTGGAATGTTGATTAATAATTAAATTAATAACTATAACCAAAATAGATAGTAAAGGTTGAAGGATATCGGAGTTCTTGACATAGCAGAGGTTGGCAGTATTCACTCTTGTGCAACATTAAAGAGACCAGCATGTATATTCCACAAACATTTATTTACAAGTTAATAAAGGTTCAAAACACAATATTAATCTAACTAAATAACTAAACTAAACAAACCAAACAAAGTGTGTGTGTGTGTGTGTGTGTGTGTGTGTGTGTGTGTGTGTGTGTATGTGTGTGTGAGAGAGAGAGAGAGGGGGGGGGAAACAAGATGGGTTCTTGTCTCAAAATGTCTGTATGGCCTACAAACAAGATGGCAGGCACTGTAAAACTACAAAGATGGCGGAATCAAAGATGGCGGAATCAAAGATGGCCATCAGCATGTCATCACATGACCTCTTTGTTCTTCTGAGAAGAAGGACAGAGGGGGGGGTGATGTGGGGTTAAGATTATCTGAAGCTGCATGTTTATGTTTAACTAATTCACAGTTTCTGTATGTGATCGTAATGTGTGTTAGATATGCAGTGGGTTAGAAAAGATGGTTAGTTTGCATGCAAGACCTTGTCTATGTGAAGCATAAACTAAACACATCAGATGTGGCGAAGCCAGTTACCCAAAAATCAAATACAGATAAATCAACACAGTCAAACTCAATGAATAACATTAAACCAAATCAATACAAGTACTTTCTAGAAATCAAAGTTGGACAGTCTTGCTCAGCCCTGTGCGATTGCTAATGCTAAGGCCCAGTACGTTACCAATCCATGGAAGAACCGGTTTTGTGATTCCATGTGTTGAAGTTGTGGTTCCAAGTCAAAGAGGTCGTCTTTGCTGTTAGTTTGGTGCTAACTTCTTTGCTTGATAGCTTGAAGTTAGCTGGTGGAAAGGGCAGAGCACTCGCGTCGTCTGCCGTTTGGTTCCTTGGTTGCAATGGCTGTTTCCTAACAGGCCATTGATCAGAACCAGAACTGTTTTGCAAGTTCTGGACTTGAGAGCCGTTCACCTCAACCAGGTCAGCCTGGGTTGAGTAGATGAAGAGCAGAGAGAGCGCAGCAGCTCACCTCTCACACGTCAGGAGAGATGAGCAGATGAGCAGAAAGAGACGAAAGAGAAGGAACAAAGAACATTCCTCTGGTTTTGTTCTGTGTGAATTTCACACCTAGGTGTGAAATGTTACTGTAGCCAATGAGGACTGAGATGAGTCCTGTGGTCAAGGATCAGGTTACTGAGGTCATGAGGTCACTTGAAACCAGCCAGATGCTGGGTCCCTACATCCCCCCATTTGGTCTTTAAGATGTGTAACATCCTTCAAGAGCAAATCAGAAGGTTGAACAGTTCACAGATCCTTGGAAACAACCTGGAGGTTGTACAGTCCAATCCCTGGGGACAACTGAAAAGTTGTTAAATCCATGATTGAAAAAGTTCATTCAACAGTTCATTCCATTTTGTAACGTCTGGGCAGTTCATTAACCAATTGGGCATTGGTTAAGACTATCTATCCTGGCTAAGCAAGAACAGTCCCTAAGTTACAAATAAAACCAGATAAACAAAAACAATAGCATTGTATAAAATACCTAACTATGTTTCTCTGTTATTTATAAGGTTAGTGAAGAACAGGAATGTTAGAGGTGTTAAGTTGTTAAGGTGAGAGGCGGAGAGTGTCACCTAAAACAATGCGGACAGGTGTATGACTGTTTTTGTACAGTCATAATGTGGTGTCCTAAGCTAGTGTTGTGCACTAGTGATCTCTAAACAAGATACTACTAAGGAGTTGGTCCAAGTGTACTTGTAAAGTTGGACAGTGGTGTCTGAGTTGAGTTTTTGCTGTTGCTAACAAACTCTAGTTTTCCCTAGTAAAAGAGGAAAGGAAAATTAAGGCACCGTTATCTAGCGTCAGTCTCACTGTTAGCTAGGTGTAGCTAGTACCGTGGGAAGGTAGCTCTGGATCTCTCGTGCTGAACTCGTGGCTCAGGGCTGTAACGCTCCAGGTAGCCAGAGGCAGAGAGGCACTCAGAGTAGCTATCACTGTATGCTAGATTATGTCCATGTTCTGAACCTTGTTCAGAGTCTGAAATGTGGTCAGAGATGCTGTGGTCATCGTCAGACCGGTCACGCCAATTCTGGGACAGAATTTCAGCGTATGGCTTTCTAACACTTCTGTTGTGTGAATGCCTATCTCTATGCAAATGGGGGACATGGCGGTTACGCTCAGTATCCCTATGCAACCTCTTCTGACCCCCCTTCGACCCATTGTGAAGGTGGGCTTTTGAGGTGGCAGATCTGCTTGACATGTCAGTGTTTGAGCTGGTGGGCTCAGTTAATTTACCCCCCTTTTTGGAAATGACCAGAGTTTCCCAAGCTATCTGTGTCATCTTCCTTATCTCACACAGTGAGGGGTTACCCTCATGCGTCCTCAGTACGACGTGAGTGCGTACACAGGGATGCAGATTCTGCAGAAATAAGGACTTGAAGAAAGAGTTTTCTTCTAAGCCTGGCGCATTCTTACCTTGGAAGTATGCATGCCTTAAACGTTTATAGTAATCTCTAGGATTCTCACTACGTGAATGTTTAATTTGAAGGGCTGCAAACATCGCTGAGGTCTCGTCAGCTGTGGAAGAGAATTCTTCTATCGGTGCATGGCGAAGCTCACAATAGTCATTTCTGACACTGGGAGGTTGTGACTGTATAAACTTGTGCACAGCTTTAGAGCTGGTTTTCCACACAAGTTTAACTTTCTCCCTTTGGGTGGCGTGTGTTAAGTCAATTAGATTGTGATCTAATTCCTTAAAATAGTCATCAATGTGTTGATCACAGTTGCCTGGATCAAAACATTCAATGTCCTTAGCTATGAATTCCAGCACTTCATGGCGGGGAGTCCTTTCTGCTGAAGGCAAGACTAAATTAGCATTACAATGCACTGGTGCATCACATGCTAATGTCCTCTCTGGCTGAGGAGCAGAGGCTGGACCGCTGTCATCACCCTTGTGACAGAGTGGAAAGCAGGCTGAACCTTTGGAGGGAGGAGCACAGAGGAAGGTGTCATTTCTCTGTGGCTGAGAAGAACATGTGGCAGGATATCTTCTTGAAGATAAACTACATGTGTCTTCACTGTCAGTTTCAGAACAATAAGTAGTCAGGTAGCTGTTCACTCTTTCTCTCGGCGGAGGTTGAGGATCTGACTTCATTCCCAAAGATTTTAAGTCGGTTGGAAATCTTTCACTTCTGAGTGGAGAGGGAGTTAACCTCTCATCGAGTGAGGAGAGTGAATCTGAGTAGCCAGAATCACAGTGACTGACAGACTGTGGTGGGGAAAGACATTCTAGTCTAAGCCCTAACAATTTTTCTTTGTACTGAAAAAGAGCTAACTCTGCTGAATGCAGGTCTTCTAAGTAACGCATGGCTTTCTTATCAGCTGTCTGAACTTCATGGAGGAGACTAGCACTTTGCGTTCTTAGGCTATCTACCTCTTTTTCCAGGGCTACTTTACTCTGAATGGCAAGACTGGTTTGCCTGTGAAAAATCAGAAGTAAGCATTTTAACAATGAATCTTTGGATGCAGTCTGCGCATCAAACCTGTCTGTGAGGAGCGATTCCATTTCTTTCCTGCACTCACTGAAACTCAACCTGCTGATGAGTTCAGGGCAGCCAGGGTTTAGGCTCTGTGCTAGGGAAGAAATAAAAAGCTCTACACAGGGGTTCTCCATTGTTAAACCTGGAATGGAGGGTGAAACTAAACAGGATGTCTAGTAGAAAACAAAATAATGTTGTTGGCTATGGTGTTGCGCTGGCAGACACCTTGTGGTGTAGTTTGGGAGGTACACTAGCAAAACAACAATACACTGGCCTACACTATGGGGGGTAGCTCCCTGTGGAGTAGCTCCTGTGGAGGAGGGGACCAACTAGTGACTCTAGTGGGCATCAAACAAAAGGCCAGTAAAGTAAACAAAGTTTACAAAATAAGTTTGCTTACACACAACATGCACTAACTGAAATGCACGGCAGTAACAGTTGTGATGATGTTTCTTAAAGGTGACTCAAGCTGGAACATGTGGAAGTAACAGCTAGGTGCAAACTTATATCACAGGGCTGTTTAGCACACTGTGGCTCTTATCTTAACTCAGGCTGTGGAATGCTTGGCAGTTACACAGCAGGGTACAAGCTCTCTATGTTACACAGGGCCGGTGGCACGCTGTGTCATTAAAGGAACACTTAGATTAACAGCAAAATATGACAACTAGACCAGATTGCATTGAATACGTGGTATTCAAATGCTGAACCAAAATCTTTCAAGTTCTACAGCGTAGGTCAACTTGAATTAGTAGCAAAAGCAAATTATTAAAATTAACACCATAAAGGCTTAAAGTGTTAATACTCAAAATCTCTCAAATAAACAATTCTAACCACAATGTACTTGTTTAAAAGTACAGCTGGACTTCTACTCCTGTGGAAGACTAGTGGTGTAGAATGTAAACACTTTTGGTTTGTTTAGAAGTGGAATATGAAATTTTTGTTTTTGACCAAAAATTATGCTGAAAATTAATATTGCACAATTATGAACATTTGCCAACAAGAATACTATGCCTCACACGGGGCACCATTATGTAGGGGTTCTACTTTGGTAGGTTTTGGTTATTAGCAAAATAATTAATAAATAATAATATAATTATTAATATTAATAAAGATTATCAATAAACATCAATAATAAACGGGGCACCACCCTGGAATCAGGGACCAATGACCAAAACGTTAATATAGTCTCATTATATAGGCTAAACTATCAATTTGGAATGTTGATTAATAATTAAATTAATAACTATAACCAAAATAGATAGTAAAGGTTGAAGGATATCGGAGTTCTTGACATAGCAGAGGTTGGCAGTATTCACTCTTGTGCAACATTAAAGAGACCAGCATGTATATTCCACAAACATTTATTTACAAGTTAATAAAGGTTCAAAACACAATATTAATCTAACTAAATAACTAAACTAAACAAACCAAACAAAGTGTGTGTGTGTGTGTGTGTGTGTGTGTGTGTGTGTGTGTGTGTGTATGTGTGTGTGAGAGAGAGAGAGAGGGGGGGGGAAACAAGATGGGTTCTTGTCTCAAAATGTCTGTATGGCCTACAAACAAGATGGCAGGCACTGTAAAACTACAAAGATGGCGGAATCAAAGATGGCGGAATCAAAGATGGCCATCAGCATGTCATCACATGACCTCTTTGTTCTTCTGAGAAGAAGGACAGAGGGGGGGGTGATGTGGGGTTAAGATTATCTGAAGCTGCATGTTTATGTTTAACTAATTCACAGTTTCTGTATGTGATCGTAATGTGTGTTAGATATGCAGTGGGTTAGAAAAGATGGTTAGTTTGCATGCAAGACCTTGTCTATGTGAAGCATAAACTAAACACATCAGATGTGGCGAAGCCAGTTACCCAAAAATCAAATACAGATAAATCAACACAGTCAAACTCAATGAATAACATTAAACCAAATCAATACAAGTACTTTCTAGAAATCAAAGTTGGACAGTCTTGCTCAGCCCTGTGCGATTGCTAATGCTAAGGCCCAGTACGTTACCAATCCATGGAAGAACCGGTTTTGTGATTCCATGTGTTGAAGTTGTGGTTCCAAGTCAAAGAGGTCGTCTTTGCTGTTAGTTTGGTGCTAACTTCTTTGCTTGATAGCTTGAAGTTAGCTGGTGGAAAGGGCAGAGCACTCGCGTCGTCTGCCGTTTGGTTCCTTGGTTGCAATGGCTGTTTCCTAACAGGCCATTGATCAGAACCAGAACTGTTTTGCAAGTTCTGGACTTGAGAGCCGTTCACCTCAACCAGGTCAGCCTGGGTTGAGTAGATGAAGAGCAGAGAGAGCGCAGCAGCTCACCTCTCACACGTCAGGAGAGATGAGCAGATGAGCAGAAAGAGACGAAAGAGAAGGAACAAAGAACATTCCTCTGGTTTTGTTCTGTGTGAATTTCACACCTAGGTGTGAAATGTTACTGTAGCCAATGAGGACTGAGATGAGTCCTGTGGTCAAGGATCAGGTTACTGAGGTCATGAGGTCACTTGAAACCAGCCAGATGCTGGGTCCCTACAGCGTTTAGTGTGCAATAAGTACGCCTTTCTTGATTTCCACATGTCATTTGTCCACCATGTATCCTGTACTGACTGCAATGTAAACACATTTGTGTATAGATAGTACGTCAAATCTATATTTTAAGCCAATATGTTTCTTTGGAAATGGATGGGAACGCAGTTTTGCAGGAGACAGTACATGTAGTATTTTGGTTAAAGGTGCACTAATCAATAACTCTTAGGTTGACAAAGGATCAGATGACAGTCAACATGTCTCAGAGAGTCCGGCTCTGTGGAGAGTTTGAGCTCCAGGTTCTGTCATATTTCTGGATCTGTGTCAGCGTTTCCTGCAGGAGAAGCTCCGCTCACTGTTCACTACCTGCCCAGCACCGAGGGGATGATCATGTGTCCGTGTGTCCGATGGATGTGACGAAGGAAACTACCACGTTAACCCTTAGAAGGCCACCCGGGACCCCCCCTCTCCGATCCATTTCTACACTGTCCTCTGTCAAATAAAATACCCCAAAGAATAATCTTAAGAAACTCTTACTAATGCTGCTCGTTAATACACAGAAATTAAATCATTGGGGAGCACCAATTAAATCTCACCAGTTAGTACCAAACAGTTTCTATGTTTCTCCGTCACCAGCTGGGCTCTGTACTCCACTGACTGTTTGTCCTCTAAAACTACAACTCCACCGCTGTTGATCTAAAACGTCCTCAAATTAAAGTTTAAAGTCAGCACAAGCAGAGGAAAAGGTGTCCCTGTCCCACTACCTGCTGTCTGTCTCCTATAGATGTCCCTCCTGCAGCTCACCCAGGGGTGCAGCTCCCCCCCCTCTCTCCCGGCTCCTCTGGGTGTCACGCTGTGTTGCAGCTGCTCTAATTGACTCCCTCGCTCGCCCGCATCACTTCTGCATCACTGTCGGCTTCCTGCGGCGTCTGACGCCAGCAGAACCGCGCTGCACCTCAACCTCCATCCGACTCTCCCTTCATTACAGAGACATTTATCAGGCTCTTATTCTGTGATACTTCTACACCGACAAAACTGTGGAAACACATTTCAAATTAAAAGGTGACTTCACCCAGAACACCTGAGAATATGATGCATTCATTTATCTATCCCCGGTGAAGACGGTAGTTAGACGTTGCTGACGTGTTGGTTACTAGTGCATTTCAAGGTGATTGCCAAGAGGTTGCTGTAGTGTTCAGAGTGGTTGTTCAGTGTGATTGCTGTAGTGTTCAGTGTGGTTGCTGTACTGTAGTGTTCAGTGTGGTTGTTCAGAGTGGTTGCTGTAGTGTTCAGAGTGGTTGCACGTTTGCAGATGATGCAACGTAAAGTCTTCTGAAGTGATCAAGTAAAAGCTGTTCTACATGTAGTAAGCTACGAGGACTGGGGGGAGTGGTGTTTCCAACTTCCAACTTTCCAACTGCAAAGAGACAATGAGAGATGCACAGAAGAACCACAAAGAGACACATAAAGACTACAAAGAGACACAAAACAACCACAATGAGACACAAAATGACCACAAAACCACAAGAAGATGCATAACAACTACAAAGAAAGCATCACAAAGTCTGTGTCTTGCTCCCGTGTAGGAGAGGTCATGGTTATGGTGACACCTGGAACTTGACATTCTAGCTAGAACCAGTTTTGTACAACTGTATCTTATGACAGAAAAGAAAACAGAAAGTTCTACTAAGTGGTCACTATGACTTTGTGCGTGGTTGATGGTGGTTCAGTAGGTGGTTTCAGGTGTTTTCTGCAGTGTTCAGGGTGGTTTCAGGTGTTTTCAGGTGGTTTCAGGTGTTTTCTGCAGTGTTCAGGGTAGTTTCAGGTGGTTTCAGGTGTTTTCAGGTGGTTTCAGGTGGTTTCTGTAGTGTTCAGGGTAGTTTCAGGTGGTTTCAGGTGTTTTCAGGTGGTTTCAGGTGTTTTCTGCAGTGTTCAGGGTAGTTTCAGGTGGTTTCAGGTGTTTTCAGGTGGTTTCAGGTGGTTTCTGTAGTGTTCAGGGTAGTTTCAGGTGGTTTCAGGTAGTTTCAGGTGGTTTCTGTAGTGTGGCTGCAGCGGGGGTGAAATACGGAAGATTTTTGTGGAACGTCGCCCGTCACAGAAACACATTGAATTCCCCAGTTTCTCTTGTTGTTGTTTTTTTATCTCTATCTCCATCTTGTATTCATAAGATCTGTTCTTGTGATTATGTGAAACAGATTTCATAATGACATGCTAAGTCATAATTATGAGAAAATGTGTCTAATTAGATGTGGTTTGAGCGCTGTCGATTACGGGTTTATTAACAAACAAAGTGCGCCATGAATCTGAGCCAGAATGTGTCCAGCAGCTTTATTAAAGATAAACAATGTGAGGGGGATTAATGACACACTGATCTGTGACCTGCAGGATGAACAGGAACAAACAGGAGAGTCAATCATCCTCCATGTCTGGGCAAAGACTAAAGATGAGATGGGATCAGCGGTCCTCACATCCTGCAGGTTAAACTCGGCCTAATTAACAGAACCGGGCCTTCAAACAGGAAGCAGCGTGTTGCCTGAGCGTCGCTGTCTGCCTGCAGATGTGTGTGTGTGTGTGTGAGCGGTCACAGACAGCTGTTAATGCAGATTATTGCCACTGTGAAGCACCAACAGCACCGCTGCACGGCGGGAGCCGACAGATGCGACGGCTCCTGACCCGCTGAGAGCTGCTGTTCTGGGAAACATCGTCTCTAAAACCAGCAGAGCTGACTGGAAGCGGACTGCAAAACTGCAAACAGGCTGGTTTGTGTTGGTGTATTGTGGTCGTAGTGCTGACTGACTTCCTTGTTTGGATGAATGGAGAGTGAAGGAGGAAAAGATGGACTCAGTGTGTGTGTGTGTGTGTGTGTGTGTGTAAATGAATGTTTTTAATTTGCTCTCCTGCTTCTGCTTAGCCAGCAGTCAGAGCTGCTGCCTGTTTGAATACACAGTGATGGATGAGGGGCTGCTACACACACACACATACATTAATACTGCACTTGTGGGGACACTCGTTAACATCCTCCCTCCTCTCCCTCTCAGGAATGTGACTTTACACATGAACTATAAGCCAAATTTACACTCCAGCCCTAAACCTAATTGTCAGTCTTAATCCTCAGACCGCCTCCTGAGGACGTAAGGAGCCGATATAAGACCATCCTCGCTGTTCCAAGACTCCAGATGGTCCTCACAACGATACCACCGACAAGCAGGACCTTTGCTTTATTCATGTAGACGCTACAGTGGTTTTTATTGCTGTTATTTGAGTCTTAGTCATTATTTGAATACAGATTTGTCTTTGTTTTGAAGTTAAAACCTGCAGCAACCACTCTCTGTGGTGACTTAGGGACAACAACTAGATCCGTCATTTTAACACCATTCATTTATTTAAGTAAGTCAAATTGATTTATGGAGCGCTTTTCCACAGACATACATCACAAAGTGCTTTACAAGAATAACTGACCACACAAGCCACGTGCTGACTAAACAAACACAATGCATAGAGACAAGTACAGTGAAGGCCTGCTACATACAAGCTGCCAGTCTAAACAGACGAGTCTTTAACTGACCTTTAAAATAATTCACTAATTGAACTCATTTTTTAATACCTAAAGATTGTTTTCATATTTACAATTTACAGTTCATACTTACGAAAGTTTATAAACGAAGGTTTAAGTAATGAGCTTAGAAACCAAGAAAGAGACAAAACAATATGTAAACAAAAGAAAACAACAACATTAGAAATTATAAAAAAAAAGTATAGAGGGCAGAGATATAACTACTAGGTTGGATGCTGTATTAAAGTTTGTACATTAGATTCAATTACATACACCAAGGATAACTCATTAACGCAATCGATCTTTCGGAGGTTGTAGCGGATTCAGTTTTAAAGCTAGCTGGTCATGAAGTAGGTTAAATAACGCTCCAAATCTGTCATGTCCATGTTCAAAGGGGTCTCTTGACCTCTGACCTCCAGATCAGTGAATGTAAATGGGTTCTCTGGGTACCCACGAGTCTCCCCTTTACAGACATGCCCACTTTATGATAATCACATACAGTTTGGGGCAAGTCATAGTCAAGTCAGCACACTGACACACTGACAGCTGTTGTTGCCTGTTGGGCTGCAGTTTGCCATGTTCTGATTGGAGCATATTGTTTTATGCTAAATGCAGTACCTGTAATGGGTTCTGGCAGACTGTAGGTTTAGCTTTTGTACATACTACTAGTATAGTATGAGGTTTGGGATACAGCCTGTGAGAGCGTTGAGCCTGAACCAGAACAGTGGAGTTGTAGCCGGTCAGATAAACACTCAGTTGAAAGTCACTATAAAGCTCCGTAAAGAGTCCGATTCAGTCAGTTCTCTGGAGGTTCATCACTACATATTGTTCTCATCTTGTCATTTGATGCATTGTTGATATAAAAACATTGATTATAGCCACTTAAACAGAGCAGCAGGTCCTCACAAGTATATATAGACACCCACTCTGCTGTAGCTGTCCGTGGTGCTGAACCTCCACTCAGACAGAAATATGAACTCACACATCGATGAGGAAGATTATAGCGATGATGACGATGATGTTGCTGATGAAAAATACCACGACGACCGTTATGAAGATGATGACAAAGGTGACAGTAAAGATGATGATGATGATGATGATATTGATTATGGTGATGACAATAATAAAGGTGACCGTGAAGGTCATGATGAATATTATAGAAAGATGATGAGGTTGATAATGATGATCATTCTTTTGTCTCTCTATAAAACATTACTTTGATTTGTTTTGCAATTTAGAATTTTTATATACATATTTTAACTTAGTAGTTCTTTTCAGTTAATTTAATATACATTTATTCTATATTTATTTCTGTCATTATGTATTATAATTATTCCATAAAAAACTTCCTTTATTAATAGAATATATAAAAACGGGTCGTACTGCTGATGATCACAGAGAACGATGAAGATGCTGATGATCCCTCTACCCTTCAGTTATTATCATCAGGCTGCTGTTTGTCTTCATCTCTCATAGTTTCATATTCCCACCTGACCTCTGATTGATTTCAGTTTGGCTTCCTGTCGATGCTCTTCCTCCTCCACATTCATCATATTTCACATATTAAATTCTCCACTGTGGTTTTATATTCCTCTCACCATCGACTCCATTTAGAGCCAACACTTAATATCAGCGGCTCATCAATTCTTAATATCCAAACAGAAAACCTCCAGGCTGAGACTTCAGGGTTTCGTCATGGTTGTTTTCAGGGTTTACCTCCTCTTCCTCCTTCTGACCCTCACTATCATCTCTCCTTCCTCTTCATCTCCCTCCTCCATTTGTGCTTCATCATTCTCCTCTTCTCTTTTAAATCATATCTCCTCATTCTTATTTAATGTCTTCCTCTCGTCTGCAGCCGGAGTGACAAAAACCTGCAGAAAATTCAGGAAGTCACAAAAACACAATAATCCACTTCAAATAAAAAAAGTTTTTTATTAGACTAATCTATCTGATTTAATCACTGATGATTGTTTGAATTATGTTCTGTGTGATAGGGTATTAAAATTCTGTTTATTGATAATTAAAGGTCTTTAAACACTGACAGCATTTTTTTATTGTGAGATTAATTCACACGTCAACATATTCTTTCAAACTGCTGTCTTTGGAAACTTTTACTCACAACCTGAATAATATGTGGCGAAAAAGCAACAAAGACGGCAAACTTTATTACTCCTTACAACCTTGACGAAGGCAGTGCAGACCAGATCCACTCCTTCTGTTCTTACCTTTCACAATAAAAGCCCTAGACATATAATATTCACAGACGAGTATCATTTTTTTATTTATTCATCACGCCCCCCGCTGTGTAAAGACTTTAAGACCGTCTTTAGTCTTTAATCTTCACATTTATTGAATTTTCATGTAAAGAACCAGTTCACCTCGAACTCATCACGAAGAAAATGACTTCAAAACACTGATCAATGGTCAAACAGTTCACACATCTACATACATGGATCAGCACAGTGAGAGGAAAATTAAAGGAAAATATTTAACATATTTAACCAGATGTTTTTTTTTTATAATTTCTCATGTTTTTTAGTGACGTTAGCGACTTGTTTTCCATACTTCTGTTCCGTTGTTTCTCTGCTTAGTTTACGTTCTTATTCTAAACCCAACCGTGATGTTTTTACTAAACTTAACTAACCGGTGGACGTTACTGTAGTTTCGTTGCTTGGCATAAAACTGACACGTGAAAAAGGCTAAAATGCGTCCTCATGACACGCCGAATGTCTGTGTAATGTCGTGCTATTTATAGGCCTTCCTGTGAGACCGGGTTGGTGTACTGTATGGCACATGGAGGATACAGAACACAGCTGTTGATGTTCACTGCAGCTGTTTGACATGAACGACAACATGAAGCAGGAGGTCGTCAGTAAGCGACACACATCCACATCCGGTACCTTCTGGAGTCGGTTTAACACTATAATATGGAGGGAGGAGATCAGCTGTCATTCAGCTTTGAGAGGATCTGATGACTTGTCCGGTCGGTTACAGATATTGCATTTGGACAGCCTGATGTCTCACAACATCAGATAAGATCTGGAGCAACTGTGGTGCTTAATGGATCTGAAATCGGCGATTACATTGATCTGGTCATACAGGTTATCAAGTGTGGATCAAATGTAACTGACAGACGTTGTACGGTGATCACTGACTGACCTGACTCATTTCAAACAAGCCTCTTGTCTCCCTCTGTGACCTCTTGTCCCTCCGTCCTCCACCTCTCCATCACCTTCCTCCCTGTCCTTTTCCTTCTCTCTTCCTTCATATCATCATACCCCACCCCCTCCTCCTTCTCCTCTTCTTCCTTCCAATCCAGCAGCTAATCGATGAGGCTTTTCTTAAGAATACCACACACACACACACACACACACACACACACACACACACACACACACACACACATTCACACTCACACAGAGTGCCCAATTACATATTGCTGGCCCATTCGAGCGCACACAGCCTGAGGAATAATGATAAGTGTTTAAAGCAGCAGTGTGAATGTCTAAACACACTTTTTAAAGAACACTCCTCGTCTGCATTTCCTGCCGCTGACGCCTGATAAGAACCCTAAAAAAGAAAGTATTAAATAAACACTCAGTAAGTATTTTTTGAACATGTTAAACAGTCGGATGGATCTGTCAGTGGAGGGCGATCACTTCAGTGTGAAGACGAATATCAACCAGTTAATATCCTCCTGACTGATGCCTTCTTTAATTCAGCTGAGGCCGGTTAGCATGCTGCACTAGAGATGCTGCTAACAGGGAGTCAGCTGCAGGGAAAACTACACTGGCTTTGTTCTATCAGAGAGAGATAGAGAGAGAGAAGGGAAAAAAGAGCGACTGACAGACTGATGAGACAAAAAGTGGAGAAAACAAATAGAAAGTAATGAGTGTTCCAGAGGAGAAGAAGCAGAGAAAGTTGATTTATTTAACCACGTCCAAACTCTTCTCCCTCCAACACACATCACACATCTCTTCTGTTTCTCTCCTTCTAAACTTTCTAGCTGCATCTGATAACGCCATTCTTCTTCATGCACGGTTTAGCCAACTTAAATAACACCGAGCTACACTTATATGTGAACTGTGTCTTCACAACAGAGGACAACTACACCGAGAAGCCGCTCTGTTGTGGTCCTGCATAATAGCAATTAATGCTGCGTCTACAGACTGATTGAATCTGTGTTTCAGCCACATCAGAGCTCTATTCTGATGCAAACCCAACACTTCCTGCCGCTGCTGCTTCACATTAAAAGCACAGGACATGAACAGCGACCTCCTGGATGAAAGCTTTGTGTTTGTTGGACCCACCTACTCAGAAAGGACACATTGTGTGAGTCTCACCTGCCCACTAGATGCTCTCATAGTCCCACTCCTGACAGTCACATGACTCACTTACCTGCCTGAACACCTGCTCCTCGTTTATTCATCAGCCATTCAGTGTGTGTATACCTACAGCAGGTTTCTGTCGACTCTCCTGTTACCTTTAACAGACTCATCTCCTGTTTCTGATCTTTTATCTGTCCTCTTACCTGACATCTGCTCAACTGTTTTGACTCTCACACAGCATGAAGAACTTAAAAAAACTAACCAACTGTTAGTTTAGCCTCCGTCTGAAGAGTTCAGTCTGCACAACTGACACTTAATGGAAAACTGCAGACTCTTGGAGCCTGACTTTACAGGATATTTAAACCAATATGCATGAAAGTCAAAAATTACACAGCCTACAAAATGTTGGTAGTGTGGATTCAAATGATGTTTTCTGTGCATTTGGTGTTTTTCCCTTATGCCGGGTACACGCTGCACGACAATCAAGTTGATTTTGGGCCCGATTCCTTCCGACGATCATCAGCAAAGCCCGGATTCTCTGATTGCTCTAAAGATGATCTTTTCAGGTATTCCTGTGGTGTATATGGTGGTGGTATGTTAAGAGGGTTGGCCGCACCGATTTCAAATCGTAAACGTTTCATATTTCCGATGGGATCTCCTGTTGTGTGTGTGGGGAACCCCGAGGACAGCCGATGACACAGTCACGTGGGAAAGAATGATAGCCTACAGAGAACCAAGCTGACTGAAGAAGGAAGGACGACCACCGCCGTCATGGCGCACTAAAGTCACGTTTGATCGCGAGAGATTTCGTGAGATGTCCGTTTTTGTCAGGACTCTTGTTGTTGATGAATGAATGTGTTAGTGTTTGGTGTACTGTTTCTCTCCACACACTCTCTCTCACATTTTACACATCTGGAAACATCTGAAACATCTCTTTGTGTAGTTCTTTTTTGTAAATGGAGGTAAAAGAGGACAGAGTTTTACAGAGAGACAAAGAACACCTTCATTTAATCTCTCAGAGTTTACTGTTCACTAACTCAGTTTAATCAGAGCTCCTCTTAACAGTCCGATAAATGACTTGTTTCAGATGACGGAGCATCACTTCGGTCACACTGTTTTCTATTTGTGGTTTAACAGTCGCTGATGTTGAAAGCTTCACACACACACACACACACACACACACACTAACCTGCGTTACATAATGTGTTTATGTAACGGAGCGTTGAGTGTGATTTCTGCCTGGTTTCATTTGATGAGCAGAAGAATACCTGCAGTCAAACAGCAAATCAGGTAAAGCTTCTGAGTCAGTGAGCAAAAACAAAAGAAGTGACCCCTAAAGAAGAGACGCAGTTCAATCATGAAGTGATTGTAGATTAATGACAGACGAGTTCTACCGTCAGCCGTTGTTAGCAGGAAGGTGACTGCTCTTATATAAGAAAGTTATTAAATGTTCCTTGATGTGTTCGCTGCAGAGATACATGAAATACAGCGTCTTCAAATACATTTTGTTCCCTTTCTATGGCTCTTACATTACATTACGTCACAAAGTTACACTATCTAATATACGCTTTTATCGTTTCAAAGATGTCTTTCCACTGATTTCTCTTCCTTTGCAGTAGACTGTAGAGCAGTGGTTCCCAACCTGGGACTGAGATACATCGTAGGGCGTCAGATGAAGAAAGATCTTCTATAAAACGTTTCCTCTTTTTCTTTGTGTGTTGGAGCGTTTACTGTTCTACTGACTGAACAGAGTATGGAGCGTTTACTGTTCTACTTACTCTACAGAGTAGAGAAGAATGAAAGAAAACACACGATGGAATGTGTGTCTGAATGAAGAGGTGACGATGTATACGCACGGTTCAGGTAGAGCTTTGTCAAACGGGTCAGCCGTGGATGTTTCTGAGCAGATGTGAACCCAAACAGATGGGGTCAGCTGAGCGTTGGGATCTTCAGGTGAAACGCTCCAGAACGCAGCGACGCGTGAAGTCGACCTCGAAGCGCCTTCGTCGTTTACAGTTCTTGTGTTGGCTCTCACCTACAACCTTATTCCTTCAAATGAACCAGTCCAAGAAGGAAATCTAATTGCCTAGTTGTTGCTGTTACTTAAGGTTAAATGTTTAGTTTGAAATGTGTTTTTAAGCACGTTTGTTATCAGTCTTAACATCCTGGATGATCACACTCTCTCCTCTGTTGTGAAGCACATCTGGAATGCGTACTATAAATGAATGATCTGGTTTAGAAACTATTGAACTATTGATTATTTTGAGCTTTTAAATCCCATCAGGCTCTGAAATTAACTTTCTTCACTTCCTGCGTCTGAGTGGCAGACAAAAAAAAATACTTGTCTGCCACTCAGTCATTTTATCTGCCACTTCTGAAATCTCTGTGCTGAATGAAGGAATAACATTTTAGATCTGAGGTCATTCAATGTTCCATATATTTTACATAAAAAAACCATTCTATACATGGTAAATTACAATGTTTGAATTACACGGGGGGTTTAGACGGAGCTCCTGAGGCGAAGCTACGTTCACAATATGCCAGCTTTCCAACATCGTCCACCCTATCTTTAACTGTATGCATCAATAAGAAGAGAAGATAGTCACGGAGGGATGAGATGCCAAGAAAGCGGACAGCTCCGGTTCTCTACTCCCGTCTCTAACCTGATCATTTCACTTCGCCACTGCCAACAATTTACCTGTACATGGCGGTTGGCGGGTGGCGGTGCTAATTTCAGACCCTGAGTCCCACTATGAGAAAAGTAAAGCTGCACTATATCAATGAGGGTCTCACAAGAGGAGAGATAGTAGAGTGATAGTACATGTCAGAGTGGGAGTTTTATGCATGAGAGGCAGTGAGAGCGGCTGCTTACAGAGCACACTGTACCAGTGTCAGGACAGTGTGTATGTGCATGACCACTGTGTGTGTGTGTGGCAGATAGTATGTAAGGAGATGCATGATTCTGTGAATATCTGTTGGTGTATTTGTACGGCACTCAGAGTATTTTTGTGTGAATAAGATAGTAAGTGTGTGTGTATGAGTGTGTGTGAGCTCTCAGTGTGTGTGTGTGTGTGTGTGTGTGTGTGTGTTGTGTGTGGCGGAGCGGCACAGCGCCGGGCTGCATTTCAGTGATAAGCGGTGATGAGTGAGCGCAGAGAGAGCGAGGGGGGTGTGGGGGGGGCTGGAGTGTGACATCCAGCCAGGGGCTTATTGATGGGGGGGCACCAGACACCCATCTCCACCCCTCCACCCGGCAGCCCCCACCCAGCCACACCGCCACCCTGCCACCCACTCTCCATTTCTGAGTGGAGAAATGAGAGCTGCTGCACGGTGGTTGACTCTGCCTGATGCCTCGCAGCTCGCCGTCGTCACCGCCGCTGTCGCTCTCCCGCTCTAACACTGAGCGCGGAGGGGGGGAGGTTTACAGAATGGAATCCGTCATCAGATACGCCTCTCGGCCCTCTCGTTCCTCTCGCTGGGATTGGACACCTCGCCTCTTGCAGGTTGCGAGTGTCTAACCGGGCTGCTGCACGCGTGGCTGCGCCGCCGCTGGATGGATCCACCGTTTGGATTAAGGCGTTAGCCTGCTTCCCCGCTCCAACGGCGCCACCATCACTGCCAAAGCCCGAGCTGACGGGACGGAGGCTGGAGCAGCGAGGCATGTTAGCGCTCCGGACCACCGCCACGGTGTGGAGATGGAGTTAAACGGCCGGCTGGGTGTCACCACGGTGGATGAGACATGGCTGAGCGTGGCGGGCGGCGTCTGCGCTCCAACGGGCAGGAGGACTGACCTGAGATCAGAGCAGAACAGTGGAAACTAGTTTAATGCATCGATAATGAAGATTACATGTTGATCCTCTGCTGAACACTGAACTCGTGTGAGACTTCAGAAGCAACGATGTCAAGAAATAAAGTTGAAAAGAAAGTTTAATATTGAGCTCCCACTTCCTGTCTGGTTCAGTCTCAGTGTGTCCGACCCCACAGAACACTTCCTGCTCAGCAGCGAACAGCAGACAGACCCAGGTAGAGACCAGCTGGTGAACATAGTGGAGCATTTAGCAGCTAAAGAGACCAAAACCTGAGACTTACATTCATCAGAACACCTGCCAACCTTGACATCTCAAAAATAGTTTTTGCTCCAGCTTGAGTATTTCTTTCTCTTAGTTCTCTCCATTTCTCTCTCCTTCTCTCACTCACTGAAGGTCCTTTCAGACACAAAGCGACAACGCCACCACTGCGCTCTGAAACCCATAATTTCCAACGGCTTGTGCCACGCCCGACTGTAGACGCTGCACGCTGTGGCGAGCGAAGCTTAAACATGAGCTCAAACAGCGCTGTGTCACGAGCACAGATTGCTTTCCTCCACCGGGAAACAACATTAGGGTGTAGCTCTATCGCCGTCCGGGTGGAAACAGCAGAGTTTATAACGAAATAACAAAAAGGGAAAAAAAAGTGTAATAAATCAGGAGAAATACGGAGAACTGTGACCCCGGGAGGAAATCCGGAGAGGGTGATGAAAACTGGGAGGGTTGGCTCATCAGGTGAAACAAACATCTCTCCATCATGTTGCTCTGTACCTGCTGGATGGAACATTAAACTGTTTGCCAACAGAAATGTGTGTTTGTCAGCTTCTTGAGGACTTCTACCCTTAAGTGACTAAAGACATATTGTAGCTCCGAGGTATTTATGTCACAACAGCTGCCTCAGTTGTTTTTACTTCACTCAGTCAGCTCCTCTGTCTCCAGACACTTCTCACTGCCCCCCCCCCCCAGGCCAACTCCTGATCTCTGTTCTCCATCCATCCACCAGATGGCCTCAGACTTTCCTACCTGCTCACCTGTTCACCCCCTCCCAGTATTTAGACGAGCCCGTCTCCACCTGCTGGTGGCCGAGTCGTTAATGTTGCTTTGTGAACCTGAACCTGAACCCTGATCTGTACCTGTACCTGTACCTGTACCTGTACCTGTACCTGTACCTGTACCTGTACCTGTACCTGTACCTGTCTGCTTAGGGATTTCAACCTCATGCGTTTGTGTTTTGGTTTTGCTTGTAACCAAAACCGTGGAGAAAAGTGTCCCGATGTATTGCTGATAAAATCTACCGTTCATTTCCATGACAGGAGTCTCTCTCTCAGTTTTATCTGTTTAATTGTTGTTTCATGTTTTTGGTTTGGATAGTTTGTTTCTCTGTTTGTCAGCAGGATTATGAAACAAATCTACTGGCCCGATATTCATGAGACTTGGTGGAAGGATGTAGCGTGGGCCGCATTATTTTTCCCTTCTGGAAGCGTCCTTGGCGGAGGTCTGAGCTCTCCGAGAGAACTTCTAGTTGATGACATTTTTTACAAGCAAGAAACCAAACTTTACTCAATCCATGCAACCTTTCTCTAGTTAACTGATATTTCAGCCTGTCCTCACTCCCAACTCGTCAAATACAGCAGCTTGATCAGTGCGTCCGACTATGGCGCCGTACGTCGTTGTAGTTATGGCGGGAGTAAAAGAGGAGGAGGTCAGGTTATTTAGTATAAAGAGCGATAGAAGAGGGCTTTCACTCAGGAGACCGATGTTCGCGTCAAGGTTAACTTATTTTAAGTTACGTACCGTTAGTACGTCACCTACATAACGTAGCCTACTCAACTACGTAACCAGTGTGCTGATTTTAACCCAAAACATGATCTTTTCCTAAACTTAACCGAGTAGTTTCCTGTGAAGATGGAAGTTTATTTTGAAAAGACAGAGTATGCATGTAAGGAGCGTAAACCGACGCTAGAGAGGAACCTACAGCGCCGTAGTTTGAAGCATAGAGCTGCTGACCACGTTGTTGGGAGTGGGAACGTGTTGGATATTTATAGATTACAGTCTAGAATGACGTTTTCTTTCAACGTTAATGACCTCATATCCAGGAAGTAAAGAGGTGGTGTCTTTAAATCCTCCACAGTGAGCTGGAAGGAAGTTTGGAGGCTCTTGAACTAAACAAGAGGATCTTCACGTCGAGCAGAAGAACTGCAAGATTTAAACTTTTACTTGTTCAAACAAGTACCTTTTCATCTTCCTTCAGTTTTAATGACTTTGTGGGAGTCGGAGGGAAGTGGTCGAGGTGTGGAGGTGTTTGGGCTTCAGATGTGAATGAAAGAGGTTCTGACTTCACTTCTTCTCTCAGCCGCCTCATCTAAAAAACTTCAGTTTCATCTGAGATGAGCTGCGTGTGTCTGATCTGCCCGGCAGGGTGGAACTTCATTTCTTTAACACTGATTTCTGTCGGGGAAGCTTCACTGATTCTCTGCTGCACACACACACACGCACACGCACACACACGCACGCACACGCACACACACACACACACACACACACACACTGGGAGCTGCCCAGTATAACCAGTCTTCTGTTGTCTGGATCAAACATTTGGTATGTATTTGTCTTTATTGTGATGAAGTTTGGAGGAGAAGCCTGCAGAAGTAAAAGTGTTTAATCTCACCTGAACAGCAGCAGCTCAAAGAAACACCTTGTTTTTGTTTGATTGACTGAAACCAACCGAGAAACTGTTTAACCATCTTCAAAAGGTTCTTAAAAAATATATTCCAGTGTTTCTCTGTTATTAATCACACCTGGCACCTATTGTACCGAGTAAAGTATTGGAGCATCTTTAATTTATGTTTCTTTCATTGACTTCTCAGCTCTTTGAAAACAGTTTCATAGTTATATTTTGCTGCGGGTTATTTACAGAGTCCCTCCCCGGCCAAGGTGGAGATTTATTTATTTTTCTTACCTTGCAATACTTTTGTAGTTCCCCCTGTTGCCTCTTATCTTTCTATGGTTACCACCTGTACAGCTGCTTTGCAGTAAATAAAGGGAGCACACACTATAGTCCTGTAACTGATTACTATATTACTTTTTTGGGGGTTTTAACATGGCAACAGATCGGGGTAAAGATGACGTCAAAATTACTTTTGTAAATGAACGGCTCCGTTCTTTCTTGTCTGCAAATTGTATTTGAAGTCCCTCTCAGTCTGGGTTTAGATCCGGCCACAGCACCACTGCAGTAAATAATCTAGTGTCTGCTCTTGATAATAGGAAACACTGTTGAGGCGTCCTCTAAATGGTTTCAGGATTACGTCTCTGATAGAACACAGTGCATACAGGTCGCAGGAGGTTTTAAGATTCAAAAATGATGTTAAATTTTGTGCCCATTGTTGTTTACCTTGTATATTAATGATCTATGTGCCTCAGTAGACAACAGTAAAGCACATTTTTATGCAGACGATACCTTTCTTTATTCTTATGCACCATCTGTTGAGTGAGCTGTGTCAAATCTTCAATGTGATAAATGTCATCACCGCCTCCCTTTCACTGTTCTCTGACATTTTATAGACAAAACAATCAATTGATGAATCAATGATGAAAACCATCTTTAGTTGCAGCCCTAGAGATGCGTTGTTAGTTGTGTTCTTCTTCTCGTTGTGTTTTTGTGGTTTTGGTATCTGCAGGAGTCCACCTCTTCTCTTCTGTCTTCTCTCCGGTCCGTCAGTGTTTCTGAGTTTTTCTCTCTCTGGTCCTGTTTGAAACCTGAAGTGTTCTTCAGAGCAGTGATCACAGAGACGGGACGAAGGCTGCAAACACCATGGCTCTCTTCATTTCCTCTCAAACACTGGATCTAAAGCCAGAAGGACACATGCTTTTCAGTGAAGGATTTTTAAAAGGAAGCTTTTATAAAGAGTGTAAATTAAAATCATCTTTTTTTACCATCCGTGCACAATCACGGAGGTCCTCAGGTGGCGTGGGATCTTTTTCTAATGAAATGTTTAGGAATCTCTTGATAAGAAGAATAAAAGTCTGTGTCCATTCAACTTATTAGAGACCGGTGACCGGAGCGATGAAAGATCTAAATGATCTGAAGAGTGTGATTTGTCGGTGAGCTGATAGATTATTAATTTGCTGCATTTCAAGGTTTCTTATCACTCTATTTTTCACAGTGAGCCTCGTTACCTGCAGCAGCCGACTGAGGGCGATTTCACCTCAGAGACTCGGGCCTGGATCCGAGTACACTTGATCCCAAAGTCCAGTTTGTTTGATTAGTGTGAACGCTCCGTACTCGAGGACGGTTCATCAATCCTACTAAATGTGGTTCGCTTCAGGTGTGAAAACTGACTTTATCGAAACACGGAAGTGGACCGCTGTTTAACGCGAGTAACGTTAGCAGTCAGTGAGTAGTTGTGAAAGGGCGGGTTGTTTTCAACGCCGCCGGTCTCCTCCAAAATCACGCAGCATACGCCGATCTCCTCTGAACTGCACGGCAATGACTGATAAAGCAGGAAGGCAGACGACAGGTTCCTTAAATTATAAATGATAGTAGGCGATGGGTTTGGGCGACGTTTGTTATTTTATTTAGCTAATTTAATGGTCTGCCTGGAGCAATCAATCGTACCTGATATGAAAAGACCCTGAGTGTGATCAGATCTCAGGGACTCAGGCCTCCTCTGGACCTTCTCACTGAACAGTAGCATGCTACCATACTATCATTATGTCTACAGTTAGATTGAATTAGTGTAATTACCACTTCCTAAATAGTGAAATGTTAACATCCAAGCCATAATTATGAGCAGTAAACTTTTCAGAAAGCTCAGAAATATCCAACTTGTATAAACTTCCATTCACAGCAGCGCTGCCATCCAGACTCCTGGCTGCTGGTGTCTGACTGGTGCTGTAAGCCTGTTAGCAGCGTTCGGGTCGGCATCAGTCCTCCCTGGAGAAATAAAGGTGTAAAACAGCTGGATGGGAGTTAGTGCAGCTGGTGTTGTACATCACTCGCCCCGCTGCTCCCAATTAAAGCCTCGGGGCCGATTGGTTCGGAGCTCCGCCGAGACTGACCTTTGAGTGACAAAGCTTTTGACTCTCATTAGCCAACCAAGTAGCTGGAACTAAACACAGTCCAGCATCGATTTTGGATCTGACATCATATCTCCTGCTCGCTCGTTGTCGGCTATGAAAGCTGCATATAGACCCTTCCTTCACCTTCCGGTCCACCTGTCCTCTTCAGTACGTCCGTCCAGCCATCCACTCTGCTCCACAGATTGTCAGGAGTGTACGGAGACTACTGGTTTTCACAGACCTTCTTTGGGCTGGCATCGCGTTGATAAACTAAAGGTCATTTGAAAGCTTAAAGCCTCACGATTCTCTCTGTGTGGTCTGTTTTAAGATCCCAACATCACTGCAATAGCTGCTGCTTATTTAGTAACAGGGATGTATACCAGTTAACTATGTCTGTGCTCTTGCAAATTTGGTTCAGAATCACTTATGGCTGGCTCACACTACACGATATCAGCCCGATATCAGCCCGACACGGCCGTCGTAGGGTGTCGGCTCGGATCGGGAACGTCGATCACTCCTTGTACTCCTTCGGTTTCCTGTCCCATCCTGTAAGTAACCTCCGTCTCTCCTGTGGTCACGTCTTTTTATCCCGTAAACCTGGAGAGAGCGTCTCTACCTGTGTGATGTAACACACCGGTGTTGTGAAGTTATTTCCAGGTATTTGTGGTTCAGGAGGTCTTCAGGGAAAACAGATTTCCTCCTGCTGAGAGGAGGAGAGCAGCCGGAGGTCGGACCGGACCGATAACACACAAACACAGAAACACACTGACTAGTAGCGCTGATTAGGCTTAATAATTAATGAGCAGGCTAACCTGCTGCTGCTGGAGTCCGTCCATCCGTTGATGTTTTCTCTCTTTCCTGTTCACTTCATCACCTCCGAGGAGTTTAAACATTCACTCCCTGACCCGTTTCTTACGTAACCGCTCTGATTTCTACTTAAAAACAAAGATGTCCACGAGTTTGACTTGTTGTTGCTCATTTGTCCACTAACGGACGGATAACGTTTCGGCCGCAGGCAAAAACACCGACACAAGACCCCGCCGCCCCCCCGGAGCCTCACTACATCATCTGGTCTGTTTCAGTTCAAACTTTATTGATACTTGCAGGAACAGAAATGCATACAGAAGCTATTACCTTTTATATAAGAACAGTAACCACGGCGGAGAGAGAGCGAGGAACATCCAGAAACACAGTAGGAGAAATCAATAGTCTCAATACAGACACAGGTATATTTAAAATGTATGAGTTCAGGGAGATGGAGAGAAGGTGAAAAATAGAAGCAATTAGATGTAACTGTAAAAATAAAGACGGGTGGAAAGTCCATATAAACAGAGCTGTTCTGACCCGATGAGGAACTTTAATACTCTTAGCACAGCAGAAAACATTAACAAAAGTTCTGTATCAGTTAGAAAAACAGGATATTTGGAGATAATGAGGCCTCCCTTCCCTTCAGCTGGTTAAATGGTCAGTTCACCCAAAGTAATAAATATATATGGTATACCACACAGATAGTTTTTGTTTGTCCAGTATTTGAGGTATCTGTCTCCTAGGAATTACGTTTATATGCAACTAATTTGCAAGAGCAAATATGTTTAGAAAGAAGCGTAATGTGGGAGGATAGTTTTCTGTTAACATAACCAGGAAATGTTGATAATAACATCATTTAAATGACTAGTGTGAAGGATTTCAGTTCATCTAGTAGCAGAAACTGAATATAATATATATTTTCATTAGTCTATAATCACCTGAAGCTCTCAAACACGCTTGAAAGAGGAAGAGTGAGCGGAGGGTTATTCAGTTGGTTGCAATCTTCAACCTCACCTCTAGATGCCACTAAATCCTACACACTGCACCTTTAAATCTTATTTAACCAAGACCACGATCTCTCTAACCTTAAACATAGTGCGGGATGTGAACCCTGGACTCTGGTGTCAAAGTCCTGCCCTTTGTCAAAGAAATGACCGCCAGCCCACGGCTAGTGACTAAATCTAAACACACAGGTATAAATCCCTGTCTGCATGGCGGAGGCTGACCTTTAGTTTGGGCTTATTTACCTCAGAGACGTCCCTCGTCACCTTCACCTACACGTCCAGACTGATGGAAATATCAACCATAGTTAGAACATTATTTTGAACCAAACTCTTGAGCCGCGCCTCACTGTCTTCACCGACAGTTTAATCCTGTCACATTCACTCAGGACTGTAAATGAACACCTGGGTCACAGGTGTGTCCGCTGATTCTGACAGGTTTACATGTGTGGATTTGCAACCCGTTCTCACCCGAAGGCGTATAAATCACACAACACATTACAAGGTCATTCCGTGTGTCGTGAGAACACATTTTATCCTTTTCACGTGTCATTTTTACAGCGTGCAACAAAACTACGGTAACAGCTGCAGTTTAGTAAAAACGTCACGGTTGGGCTTAAAATAAGCACTTCAACTAACTAAAATATGTACGTAAACAACGTAACAGAAGAACGGAAAACACAACACTAACGCCACTTCAAAACAACTCAACAACACTTTATGACATGAACAGCTGTCTCCTTGAAAGCCCTGTGTTTGTTGGACCCCTCCACCTCTCCTCCCTCCATCAGCAGTCTCTCTCTCTTTTTATTCTACGTCACACTGAGCGCAGCATTTTCCAGCAGTACAGACTACATGCCGTGAAATGACACGCCAAAAGCCAGAACTACGTTGTTATTGCAAACTACCAACACAATCTCACAGCAGTCTGGGAAATGGTCACGAAATGTAATGTATTTGATTCGTGAACATAGACACATTTCCCTTTTGTTCCGTGACGCAGGACTTTCAACAACGTAGCATTTTCCTACGAACGTCCAGCAACACGTGACGCACTTAGTTAGCTTCAGGAAAAGATCGCGATTTATTAAAATAACTCCGGAAGTGCCGTAACTTAAGTACGGAAGTTACGTTACAAATAAATCAACGCATTTGCCGCTCTTTATACTTCTTGGTTCACAATTACGTGGATTACAAAAGAATTGATTTCGAATCAATATACACAAACTGCTGTGCGACTGGGCTGGAATTACCGCCTCATTCATTTGCGCCGTTTATTGTGACGGGGTTCGGATGTTTGAGGCAGGAGCTGCTCAGTAGGTGATCTGATTTGAGGAAGTGAACATCCGTCTTTTATATAAATTTCATGACATAGATCAGTTCCATCCGGTCGACTCTATGTCAGCATTGTCCTATAGCAGATTCAAGGCTGATTTAAGACAGTAGATGACATGTTGAACCATTTTTAAACTATGAAATGACTTCTTTTATATAAATTTGGTAAGAAATGTCAACAATAATGGCAGAACTGATGTTTTTCATTTCATCACAGTAAATATATATCATTTAGTTTACAGCTCAGTGTGCAGTTACCTCTTTAAAGTTGATGGACTCTCCTCCTTCTTCTTCTTCTTCTTCTTCTTCTTTAAAACCAAACTTAAATCTCAAAGCGACTGAACATCAGAGGAACTTCCAACTGAGTCCAGATAGGATCTCTGTGAGTTTGGAAGTGATTATCCGCTCCTCTTTCATCTGTTAATATCATGTTAATTCACTATTAATATTCCAAATTCTCTCAAATTTGACTTACAGTCTGTTCAAAGTTTAATTTAATTTCATCAGTAGTTTATATGTTTAAACTTGTGACCCTGACAGCCGGCTCATTTACACACACTGATAATTAGATCTGAGCCAGATTAAACCGAGTGTAGCTGTGTAATCAGATTATTTTAATGTCACAGAGGTTATAATCAGATTAACACCGAGAGCAGATCTCCGCTCAGCCCTTTTCTTCCTCTGAGATCGTCGGTACAATGGAGGTCAAAGGTCAGGAGGCTGGGGAAGAGAGGATTAGCAGAGCTGGATGGAAGCAGAGAAGTGCTGATTTACTGATGAATGAGGAGTTTTCACAGTCGGCCTGAAGACGGATTTAATTTTTAATTTTATTTTCCAGCATTCTGTTTCATCACAAAACACTCAGTCTGTTGTTTCTGTTTCTCTGTGTGATGACGACCGCTTCTTTGGAGCTCCATATTGGAGGAGTTTTTGTATTTGTGGTGTTGAGGATTCAGTATCCCAACAACTCTCTGTCTTTATGTGTTTCTGTACTATCAAGTGGGCATAACGGCACATTTTTATGGCTTTGCATTCACATGAAAAGTGACAGAAGTAGTTGTGTGATGAATGAAAAAGAGAAGAGCTTGAGAGGGAAGTTCACCTCCACTCACCGGACCAATCACTGTGGGAGAGGGGCTGATTGTCAAATTGACTTATATCATAAAGTTACAGAAACTGTTGGACACACAATCAATGTGAGTCAATGAGCACCGGACTGCAATCCAGAGGTCCAGAAACAAGAACCGCTACAAGAACTGGAGATGCAGATGTTTGTTCTTGTGTCCACCATCGCTCACACAAAGTTTATTTTGAGAAACAAAAATGTAACAAGGCTGAAAAAAAGCTGAAATTGAGAAAAGAGGGTAAAATAAGTTTGATTAGTAACTAGCATCTGATTCCAGAGTTTATAAAGCAGTGAGGTGTTTAGCGCTGTTGGTGTCTTGGTGATGATGCACTTCAGGAAACTCGACCGTGGAACTTTCCAACGTTGAAGCTCGTCGACTATCCAGAAGAAGCAGCGATTTGATCTTATTTTGCTGGATCAGCACATTCTGGCTACTGATGCTTCTCTCATTTCAAGCGGACAGTCAACAATGTTGTACAGAAGTGTTTTATTTTTTATTACTTTGACCAATGGGAACAACTTTTGAAGAGTTTTGGACACAGTTGCTTGAACTCCTTGCAGGATGTCTCCATCGCAGGATGTTGAAGCTACAAGTTGGAAATGTCCAGTTTCTCCTTTGTGAAAGAAATCTTTGACCTCAGTGGAACGTATCTGGTTAAATAAGAGAAGATGCTGTCATCAACACTCACCAATAAGTGTGTAACGAATGATGCACAGCAGCAAAAGGTAGACATTTGTGGCTGTGACCCGTCTGCTGTTACCATCCACCCGATACAAATCATCAAAAACCAAATACTAGTGACGAGAAAATATAAGTCATAAGAAAAAAAAACATCATATTCTGTTGACGTGACAACCTGATAAGTGATCGAGTTGCACACAAACAATAAGGAAATGCATGTCCATAAATACATATGCATCAGTGGTTGTTGTCTTTACCTGTTCAGGTAGTGAGGACTCACCTGCAGCCTGCTGTCCCTGCATGTTAATGTCCTCTAACAGCAGACTGATTTCCTCCGTCCTTGTCCTGTCTCTTTCTATGTGTGTCTCTGTGTTGTCAATCATTCCCCGGTGTGGCTGCTTCATTTCACTCAGGTTAGTCGGGAGATCTCTGTGTTTTTCTGTGTTTCCGCCTATAAATAAAAACACATCACCATCAGCCCCGCGGTCATCTGCAGACGGGTAATTTGCTCCCTCAGGCCGCCGTCTCAGGAGGGACGGCTGCAGCACATAAACCGAGCGGTGACTCTGAACGTAACTTTCACAGAGTTTGAGCTAAAACATGTGAAGGCGCCTCCAGGAGAGGAATGAAAGACGAGAAGACAAGAAGGCTTCATCTGTCCATGTTTAGCTCATATTTACTAGAAAACAAGTTAATAAAAGGTTCCTGTCACCAGAGCGATGTCACATACTAACAAACTGTTTGGCCTCTAATCTCCAAAATCCGTCTTTGCTCTCGCTCCACGACCTGGAGACGTTATCGATGTCTTCACTTCCTGTCACCTCGACTGTACAGAGAGTTCAGAGAGAGAGAGTCGGCCTCTCTTGCCAGGGCAGCATTGGATTGTTTGTGGTCTTGACCCCCTTCTTACATCTCAAATCTCCTCCAGGTCTCCGAGCTCCTCTTGACCTAAAGAAGTTGTCTGTTCCATGTGCAGGCTGCTACACGAGGAGCTCCGGGGTCTTTACATTGTAGAAACAGCCTCCCTTCTTTATATCATTTGGCTTTTGGACCTTCACAACTTCTTCTCATCTTCTCTAAATGTATTCTAGATCTTGCAGCACTTTGCTTAAGTTGCTTATAAAAGTTCCTTGTGAGAGAAAAGAAATCACTTCATTTACAACCTTTATATTCATTTCAGCACACGGAGCTCTGAATGATGTTTCTGTGAGAAAAATGTTTCATTCAATTCTCCTTTTTGTTCTGTGACTTTGTCCCGACTGAGCGGGAAATATATACTTCATTAAGACCTTTTAACAACGAGCCCACAGAAGGTTTTGTCACTTAATTAACTCTTCGTTACTGTTTTTTATCTGTAAAGATATAACAGAGTTTTACAGTAACTAACCCAAAATACAAATCATTTTACGGGAACGTCATTAATAAAGTGAGTGATGGACGGTGTGCAGGACTTTTCAGTTCTTTCCCAGTAACAGTCAATATGTAATCAATACACTGGAGAGTATATCTTTATAAATTACATCATACATGTTGTATTTTAGTGTATTTTCATCAAATTAATAGTTAGAGTTGTAGCCAAAGAGTTCAGTTTCATTATATACAGTATGGGATCTTTGTTTTAACGGTGAGGATGAAAATCTTATTTTTTCCTTTATTGCATCTCCGTTGGAATTTCCATGGTAATATAATTTAATTTAGTTTCACTTTATTCATATTCCATATTTTCTTACCTTTCATATGAGACCATATATACAGTATGTATATATGAATATATATATACAGTATGTATATATGAAGCTTTATGGTTGAGGATCTAGTCTGATTCAATTTGGGTTGTTATTTTAGGCGTTTTTTTTCCTGAAGACTATGGCTAGGTTACAGGAGGTTAACCCCAAATCATTACACGTCTGACCTAATAAATCCAAACTAGATGAGTTTAGTTAATCTAGGTTGAGTATTAACCCGCTGAGAGACATATTGAGAGTCTCATTTGTTATCTGGATTATTGAAGTGGCTCAGTATTGTAAGCGTGTCACAACATAACCACGTTCTCTCCTCAAACCAGCTGCTGTGAGGTCCAACATGAAGTCTCCATCAGTGGGAGCTGCTGGAGAAGAACCAGGAAACATGTTTGATGGACACTCCTGTAATTAGGATGATTCATTAATAAGCAGTTGTATTTGTGCGTTTAAATAAACACAATCTAAACTGTGTGTGTGTCTTCAGCGTTCCTCTCCCGGCGGGGTCAGATAGAGAAGAAACAGTTTAATGACGGCGCTTTTCTCCGCGGCAATTTGAATAGATGAAAAGGGGGAAATTAAATCTTGTTTATGAGACGGCGCTGACGGCGGATGCAAAGTGTCAAGGCGAGCGCGCCCGACGCCGGGCCGTCACCGGCAGATTGTTCCACAAGTGTCGACATGATTGACTAAGTGAAAACATACGGCAAGGGACACGGGCGGCCCAGGGGACCTTCGGCTCGCTCGCTGCCCCCCCCACCATCTCCTCGTCCTTTTACCTTCTGTCTATCTCGTCCTCCTCCTCCCTCTCTTTTTCCAGCTGAGTGGCTCCTAATTGAAGAGGGCGTGGGCTGCGTGTCAACAGCCAACAATGAGGTCATAAATCGTGTGTGAGCGACCACCACGCTTCCTCTCAGCTGCTTTTCTTTTCTTCCCTCTGCAGGTGGAGTCATCGCTGCAGCTCCTCTCTTCTTTAATGATTCACAATTCTGCTCTTCGCCACTTTAATGACACTCTTTCTCTCCCGACGTAAAGCCAGCCTCAACCATCTTTTCACCTCCCTCACTCTCTATAGAAACAGAATCTGTTAGGAGTTTATATGTTCTGGTCCTGCAGGTTTAGTCCACCGACAACGTATTCTCACCTCCGTCTTCACAGGAAACAACTTCCTTAGGTTTAGGCGATAGAAACAACTTAGTTAGGTTTAGTAAAGATGCTGGTTCGTCATCAAGTTACGTGACAAATAAATCAACGTTGACTTCTGGTTTCACACAGGACACGAAACAGAACGGCGCTCTCCTGGTGAAAGTCTGCTGTTTTTTTAACCCACCGTTACCAAATAGAAGTTTATTCAAGTGTGCTTAGTATACTTATTTTAAACTTAAAATAAGAGAGTATACTTTCAGTTTACTTTTTATGTACTAATAGGAGATATATTTAAGTATACTGAGCTTATAAAAGTGTGTGAGAGTTTGTAAACTTTACTTTTTATTACGTTTTGTGATTCTCCGTTCACCGTGGAGATGTGTGAGAAACATTTATTTCAATGTATTACATAAATCATTGATCATTGATCACAAACTAAAAAGTGGGCTACAGGTATATAACTATTAAACTAACAGTATATCACTTGTAGTATAGTTCATAGTATAGTTGCAGTACAAAATACAACTTAGGTGTAAACTAGTTGTGTACTCAAAAATTACTGTTCTTACAATTAAAGTACCAAGAAGTATTAAAGTAGTATACTTGCAAGATACTAACATGAAGTATACTATGGGGAAATGTACTTGAACTTTACTTAAGTATATATAGTATTTATAGTTCATAAAATAAACTTGAAGTGTACTACTTTTTTCTAAGGGCACCGATCCACCGCGACCTATATATTATATTATATTATATTATATTATATTATATTATATTTTCTGGTTCAGGACTACGTGATTTACACACATATTGATTTTGTGGAATAAAAACACATTTCAGTGCATTACTTTTTGTATGTTTATATGAACGGTGAATGAGAACCGCCTGATATCGACTTTACAGAAGATTGGTTTCCCCAAACTTCTGAATAAAGCCTCCAAACTGTGCAAAGGCCATCACATCATTACTATATCATATTATTCAGCTCAGTTTATCAGTCACGCTCTCTCTGGTTGGCAGTTCAAACTCTGCTTCGACATGTCATTTCCTGTTTGTCCTGTTTGTCCTCTCTCTCTCTCTCTCTCTCTCTCTCTCTCTCTCTCTCGTTGATGACAATCTGCCGCTCGCTGACATTTATCTTTTCTGTCCCACAGGTTGTTTTTTTCCTCTCCTTCCTCTCCTGCTTCATAATCACTACAAGTTTTTTAATCAAATCTAATCAACTCAGCAGGATCAGCACAGTGAGCTGCTATCCTGCCTTATATAACACACACACACACACACTGAGCAATTAGCTCGCTGCGTTGGTGGAGGAACAAACTAAACTTTGGGTTTGTTTTCTGAAGTAACACTGACACACACAGAGTTTTTTGCGTAATCCTGCTGACAAACAACCGAACGGAAGACATAACCTCCGTGGTGGAGGTAAACATGTAGTTTAATTTTAAAAAAAGTTCAATTAATTTCCTAAAGCAGCTGCTCACGTCGTCAGTGTTTAATCAGGATTTCAATCAATTCTGTCTCAACTTCTTTAATCAAACAAACAGAGGAAATAGTGCATTTGTTGGGGACTATTTCCAGCGGCGGATTAATCCACGTGAAGCATTTTGATGTGTTTTAATGGCTCAGAGGAAGCAGAGATATCAGGCTGAGATACTTGTTAGTAGATTCACTGTTGGTTGGAGTCTGCACACGGGATTGTGGGATTACCAGCCTTACTCATAAAACATATGGTAAACAAAAACCTGATTTTAAACTTCAGGGCGTCCCCGTCTACACTCACACTGCTGAACCAGCTCTCGACACCTCTGCAGTAACCGTGTGGGTAAATTGCTAAATGGAGTGAAGACAGAGCCTGAATGGCGTGGTGATTCTGCAGATGCCTCCACAAAAAGTCGCATTTTGTTTGCAGCAGATTTCGCTTTATGTGCCACCCGAAAGGAAATCAGCCGCCGCCGCCGCCGCCGCCGCCGCCGCCGCCGCAGCTGTCGGCGAGGCTTCAGTTTTGGCAGGAGGCCGGCGGGTTACGGCTCGCGGCGTGCAGAGTGCAGGGAGACACGAGCAGATAAGATGAGGAGGATGTGTGTGTGTAAACAGATGGCTGTAAACAAAGTAATGATAAGTAACTAAACTCAACACTCAACCGCCAGCTGAACGCCGCTCCTCTCGGGGTCTCTGAGGAAATCTCTGGAAACGAGGCGCTCCTCGCGTCTTGTGTGTGTCTAAGACTTCTCTACAAACTCTCCCGGGTTCTCCTCCTCCTCTCCCTCGCACTTTTGGGAGGTGACATCGCCCCGCCACTGCTGAGCTAAGAAATAAATAAACCGAGGTTGCTGCTGCCGCCGCCGCCGCTGCTGTTACTGCTTCATGGGTAGAATTGATCCCCAGCGAGATGTGGACTTTCTTCCATCTGCTCACCGCTAATTAACAGACAAGAGCTTCCCAGAAGAGAAGCTCGTGCTGCTCTTCCTCCTCCTCCTCCTCCTCCTCGGCTGCAGATCTACGGGGAAACAACACGCCGGCCTCAGCAGACGCTTCAGCCTGCGAGGTGAGACAGCCAATCAACAAGCCCGGTCGCTTCAATCAGCGGGAACGGTGAGACGCAGCGGCAGGTTTTATGGGTGAAGCTGATGTGGAGACGGAGACGGAGACGGAGACACAGACCAGCAGAGTCGAACATCGAACACCCCGGAGGGAACAAACTAAAATGAGTTTCATGTATTTGTTATATAATCAGGAATTATCTGAAGGTGGACAATAACTAAATATTACCTTCCTGTATCATCCTACGCACACAGCCTTCATATCCTCTTACCTTTTGATTTAGATATTACCTGGGAGCTTCCTTTATTCTTGTTCTCCTCTTTCTTTTCACTAAAAACTAATAAAGAGTCTTTTAAAAATAAATGAAAAGTGGCAACTTCAGAAACTCGTCCATCTCCAATCTGTTCATCTTTATGGTAGAAAAACTCAATTTGCAGTTGCCAGAAAAAGATGTTTCCATTGGACGTTTCTGCAAACCACAGATACGTTGAATGTCAACATTTCATTACGACAAATACGTTCAATAAATAAGTTTCCTATCAGCCTCATATCACGCTCGCAGAAACGCACAATGGTTTAGGCAACAAAACGACTTTGTTAAAGTTGGATATAATTAGGTTTAAGAAACAAAAACATGGTTGGGCTTAAAACTTAATTTGTACAGTGAAAATGACACTGAACGTTGTAAACACGGGACCCGAGCGAACAGCTGATTGTAACATGACGCCTTGTGTTTGTTGGACCGATCCACCTCCCCTCCCTCCTACCCTCTTTTCACTATTTAAACTACGTCACTCACTCTCCACATTCAACATGTCCCTGGTTTGCAGAAACATCCAATGCCAACATTTTTGCCCCGTGACTGGGCTGCAAATTGACTACTTGAATACTGTGAATTCAGGTTTTGAGTTTTCAGCTCTCCCCTCAGCCCAGTCATCAGGAAAACATTTTGACATTGTATGTTTCTGTAAACCAGGGATATGGTGAATGGCGACGTTTTTGCATTCGGTCAGAGCATGTGAATATATGGAGCTGCCATTACTGAACGTTGTGCATGTGCTATAATAACGAGTATAAAGAGAGAGAAAGTCCACTAAGGGAGGGAAGTTGACTTTACACTTGTTACGTAACATGATGTAAGAAAGTCTGTTACGTTGTTCCGTTATTATTTGAACACAAGCCATGATGTTTTTTCCAACTTTATCCAAGTAGTTTTGTTGTCTAAACCGAACCAATTACGAGGTCAGAAGAGTTCAGAACAGAGACTCAATCACGAGTACGTAAAGAAATACATGTTCCAAATAACATCCAGAAACTGGAAGGTCAAACTGGAAACACAGAACAGAAACTGTGTGATGTGTTGCTTCTCTTTTGGGGGGTCAACAACCATCACTGTTGCTATAGTAACGCAGCTCTTATAGTTCGTATATACTGTAGGTTGAGTATATACGTTTGCTCAGCCTGTATTTATGTGCAGCTGTCTTTACTCACAGCGAGTCCGTCCTGACTGAGCAGAGCGCTCCGTCACATCCCTGAGAACATGCAGCGTCTGGAAATCAGCCGTTATGAAAGAGCTGCTGATTCAGGACCAGCCGTCGTGATTTGCAGCCGAGCTTCATTTGCAAAAATCATGACCGGGGCAATACGCCCGACGGGCTGTGTGTGTGTGTGTGTGTGTGTGTGTGTGTGTGTGTGTGTGTGTGTGTGTGTGTGTGTGTGTGGATGCGGTTGACGGACAGGCGGAGGGAATACGAGGCAGAATTACGGCCTCCAGCAGCAGCTCAGTGACACAGAAACACTCCGATATAATGAAGAACGTGCAAAACGAAGGAAACACCAACCAAAGCAGTCTGTCTGTAATCTGACTCCAATCTGACACCACCCAGCTTTCTGCTGAATAAACTACAACTTCTCTCAGGGATCATTTCTCAGGTAGGTAAACTATTGAAACCAGGACTATATCGACCTCCGACCCATTCATCCCAAAGGTTAGTATACACATCTGAGATGAGCTTCCTGTACAGTCTGAAGGGCGAAGGATGAGGTGGGATGAACAAGCACCATGACTCCAACATGCACCCAGACCTCTGTAAACCTCATTGGGTCACTTTACTGACTCAAGTTACCCTGTGGACCAATTTAACAAAAACTGGTCTTTTTGGTCATCCTAAATGTATCTTAAAGTTATTGTGAGGAACTTTGAACTGGTTATCAAACAGTCTTGATGTAATACTGATGCTGAGAGGATTTCTATATAGTTTTTCTTAATGCTCGTCATCGGTGCCACCGGGTCGGATTCCACTCAAAATCATGCCAGTTCAGAAGAACCTCCTTCAGTTCAGACTCCAGCAGGGCCTCCGGCAGGGACCCAGATCCCAGATCTGGCTTTGCTTCCACCTTTGACCTGCAGTCGGAGTTCCAGTAAGAAGTGGAGAGCTCGGCGCACGGCAGCAGCGGCTACTCCTCCTCCGGCCGGGAGCAGAGCTTCACCTCCACGCTGCTGGAGGCCAACACCGACGCCGCGCCGCTGGAGGCCAACACCGACGCCGCGCCGCTGGAGGCCAACACCGACGCCGCACCGCTGGAGGCCAACACCGACGCCGCGCCGCTGGAGGCCAACACCGACGCCGCGCCGCTGGAGGCCAACACCGACGCCGAGCTGCTGGAGGCCAACACCGACACCGCGCTGCTGGAGGCCATCACAGACACCGCGCTGCTGGAGGCCAACACCGGCACCGCGCTGCTGGAGGCCAACTCCGACACCGCGCTGCTGGAGGCCATCACAGACACCACGCTGCTGGAGGCCAACACCGGCACCGCGCTGCTGGAGGCCAACTCCGACACCGCGCTGCTGGAGGCCATCACAGACACCGCGCTGCTGGAGGCCAACACCGGCACCGCGCTGCTGGAGGCCAACTCCGACACCGCGCTGCTGGAGGCCAACACCGACACCGCGCTGCTGGAGGCCAACACCGACACCGCGCTGCTGGAGGCCATCACAGACACCACGCTGCTGGAGGCCAACACCGGCACCGCGCTGCTGGAGGCCATCACAGACACCACGCTGCTGGAGGCCAACACCGGCACCGCGCTGCTGGAGGCCAACACCGACACCGCGCTGCTGGAGGCCAACACCGGCACCGCGCTGCTGGAGGCCAACACCGGCACCGCGCTGCTGGAGGCCAACTCCGACACCGCGCTGCTGGAGGCCAACAACGACACCGCGCTGCTGGAGGCCATCACAGACACCACGCTGCTGGAGGCCAACACCGGCACCGCGCTGTTGGAGGCCCAGGCCGTATTGCTGGACCCTGCTGCAGTAAAATGAGAGGTTTGGTAAAGGGACTCTGGTACTCGAAAACACTACCGCTTTTGTCCACAGGGATACCCAAAATCCAGTTCCTCGTCGGCGTTTTAATCCTGAATCAGCTGAAGGAAGACTGGAGTTCCTGCTGGACTAAATGGATACTGTAGATGTTGATCTCCTTAGCCCAATGTTCAGTATTATATTTCTCTTCTCTGTGTTCCTACCAAGGCAGCGTGAAGGTCTGGTTATTTTAGGGACAGATTGTGCTCGTAGTTAAATTTTTACAAATGTTTAAATTAACACTGACTTCTGGCCTGAAATATGATGTGGCTCTCTGGTGTGAAACTGTCCTCCTCTCACACACACACACACACACACACACACACACACACACACACACACACTCTCACTAACGAGGACTAACACAGCTGGTTCAAATTAATCTCGTTACACTTGGTCCAAGTTCAACAGTCAAGAAGTAGCTCATTAGAAGAGATGAGAGATGAGTTTCAGAAAGCCACGAGACTCATTACCGGATTAATGGTTCCATGAATACAGTTTGAACATTTCCACCATTATGAAATGTCAAAAAAGTGAAAAGTGCCCTTTATAACATCTCCCAGCCGAATGGAGCGTCTTCATATCTATATTTTGTGTCTACCTCTAACTGAGTTCATTTTCTGCTCTCACATTTCTCTCTTTTGTCATACTGCGTGATGTGTTTTCAGCCTCTGTAAGGTCAAATATCAGCTGTTCAGCGTTCCTTCTGAGTCCACTGTTTGTTGGCGTCGGGGGTCACTGCGGGTCATTGTCCTCGCCGTGGTCTCAGAGCCTTTGTGGAGGTCTTATCTTCGCCGCGAGTGGATCAGGAGGCGTCCCAGTCCTCGACCTTTGAAGTTTTCTGAACTCGTCGTCTCTGCGGGCTGAACAAAAGGCGGGATTAACCCGGCTCAGCCTCCTCCGTGTTAAATATCCATCAAAGACTCTCTCTCTCACCTGACGCCGCGCTCTCTCCCTCTGAACTCTCGGCGGCTTCGCCGTTCTGCAAACCAACACTTTTATTTTCCCTGCCTCACATCTCAGCTTCATCCTCTGTAGTGTCGTCTGAGTCGTATACGAGAGGAGCGGAGATGCATAAAACATCATTAAAACAAAGATGTGAAAAGAGGAAACAGGAAGTGGAGGGAGATAAACACCGTCTGCTTTTGAATTAAACTCAGTTAAAAGTTTTCAGAGTTTCTGCAGCAGAATTCCAGCTGAGTGTTGCTGCCAGCAGACATTTGAGTCCAGTGGAGGTAGAAACAGGAGAAGACAACCAAGCAGAGGAGGGAAAGAAACACATGAAACACAAATGAAAAGAGATTTACTTTTCAAATACAAAGATTCACCTGCTAAGCAGTCGCCGTTAGGAGGCGGGGTTTAGCATTAAGGTAGGTCAGAAACAAACTAACGCTGCGTTCCAGTCACAGTCGGAGGTCGGATTCCCAGTTCAAGTTTCCAACTTTCGACCTCCAAACGTTCCAGGTGCACGACGGAAACAAAAGACATGGCTGACCGTGACAACAACTCGCGAGGTAACCAACTCCGTTATACATTATATTGTACAGACATCAGTTTCTGCTCGTTAATGTATTTTCAAAATAAACTTCAAATGTAGGTTTACTTAGGTTTTAGTTTTACTTATGCAACAACACTACTTGGGTTAAAGTATAAGTATATTTATATGTAACTGGCGTTAGTAAAGTCCTGAAGTTATGTAACAAAACTAAAATAAATTTTGTTTTCACACGGGACACGAACAGCGGGGAAAGTCTCCTCGGGGAAAGTCTCCTCGGGGAAAGTCCGGTGTTTTTATACAATAATGTTTTTATTCATTATATTACGTCAGCTGATCTGCGTGTCGCTCGTTGTACTACGTCACTCTCTGTGGCCGCAGATTTACAGATGTATTTGTGATTCCTAAAAGACAAACATCCAAACGTAACCGAGAAAGCAGTTTAGTCGTATGTTAAAATGAATCTTAAGGAGACAGCACTGTTTCTTTTTGAAATCGTACTAAAGGTAAAGTATTTTGGAAACTTTCGGTTGGCTTGTTTTTGCTTTCTTCAGATCGTGAACGCAGCCTCTGTCTGAGCAAGATAATGATAATAATAATAATAATAATAATAATAATAATGATGATCATAGCCTTCACTTTTAAGAAACCTTTTGGAACGAGGCTAAAAAGTTTGGTGAAAAACAAAAAGACAAATAAACACAGAAAAATAAATTGGAATAAAACACAGAACAAAAGAATGAAATGAGCCGAACCAGGAGCAGACAGAGCACCTCATAAGACTGAATTAAAAAACTAATGCTCATCAGAAAAAAAAGAAAAGGCGTGTTATTGGAGGTGCTGACTGGCGAGTTAACGTCGGCGGCGTGCTAATTACCGGAGCTACCTGCTAAAACTGTAATTTTCAGAGGTGATCAAAACTCTTTTAATCAGCTGTGCATACATAATGCCGCGGCGACGAGACCCTAATGATAACAATAATAAAATATATCTGAACACAACGGCTGCTGGAATGAATCATTTGTTAATTTTCATGAATAAATTATCTCTTCATGCATTAAAATCGCTCTTAATGAGGAAATCACCCTTTGTTCTTTCGTTTGGGATGGAGTGTGTGTGTGTGCGTGTGTGTGTGTGTGTGTGTGAATGAAGCTGAGGCTCTGTGAATTAATTTCTCTTTAATACACCTACACGCTGCCAAACACAATCCTGCCGGGTAGTATTCAGGATTTGGGGGTTTTGGGTTTTTGGTGCCGATATGACACCCAACTGTTGATATGAACATCAGAATGATCCGTTCTCAACGTTGTCATCTGAGTCAAATAAAGTAAAGTAAACACACAAGTGTTCAATCTAGTTTAAGACAGAATCCAGGCTGATTATCCTCAGAGAGAGAAACAGTAGTCAGCCATAATGAAGACACCTGTCTCTAGCTCTGATTGCTGATTGGCTGCAGCTGTGGCTGCTCTTCTCACCAGGTGAGTGGGTAACGAGTTGCTGCCCTCTGAATCTGAGCTGCTCTTCATAGTTAAGTTTCACTACAAGGCCATCAACACACATTTCATCTGGTACACTGAGTTTAATTTCAGTTTTCAGCTGTCTACTTCATCAGAGTCTGAGGTGGTTTCCTGTTTCCTTACATGCAGTTTATTGATCACTCCTGTGACTTATAGATCACCCAACCCGGTCTCATGGGAAGGCGTAGAAATACCACGACATCACACGGACACTCTGCGTGTCATGTGTACGTATTTTAGTATTTCCGCGTGTTATTACACCACACAAACCTCAGGCAACAAAAGCACATATTTATGGGAAGGGGAAAGCGCCACAGTTGGGCTTAAAATATAAGAACCAATCCTGAGTAAAGTCAACAAAAAAACGTGACATTCGTTACACGACAAACGTCTTTCACATAACACAACAATAAGGAGGCCGCTGTCTGTGTCCTATTTAAGTACTCTTTGTTTGAATTCACAATGTAATGTCTATCGGACTACCATGCACATTGAACAACTATCTTAAAGGGGTACCCAGTGTTCAAAACGTTCTGCCAAAGGGTGCTAACAGAGTGTTGGTATGTAACGAGGTGGAGATGAGGACGTGTTGCACGCGCTCTTCATCAGCGGATGGAGTTGCTGTTTCATCCGTTGAACTGAGAACTTCTCGTCAGTGTTGATTACAAGTTGACAGAAAGAAAAGTTCCTTCTTGAACATACAAATGTATAATTTGAAAAAAAACAAAAAAAACAATCCCAACTCGATCCATCTACAAACTTTAACTGGAACTTTTTAATTATAGTTTTAACGTTCATTTGTTTTTTTTCATTTCAAAATTTATTTCGAAGATGTAAATTAAAGAAAATAAAAAAAATAAAAAAGAGAATGATCATACAAACAAGTGGACAGCCAGAAAAAAGGTAATATTTACATACAATGAAAAGCATAAGTAAAAGAAATTGTGAAACACTTGATGTCTCGGTTTATATATTCGAAAAGGAGTGAGAAAAAGTACAAACCATAAATCATTAATTAATAATTAACCAGCTTCCTAATTGAGTTAAACATATACTCTAATTAATTTTCCTAAACTTGTCTAACTATATTATTTGCACGATTCTGCTTTTACTGAAGAATCTCTGCAACCTGCTGTTTTATTAAAGCCTTTAATAAACCAGCAGGTTGATCAGCTTTAATGATTCTCCTCAACGTGTCGGTCCTCGTGTTTCTTTATGTCCTTGTTTTATGTATATTTTCTCAAGTTTTTATATCTGAAATGGAAAAAAAATAAACAATTACAAGTTTGTATATCTCAAGGTGATAGCTTCATGTCTAGTTTCTTCAAAATTACAGAAAGAAAAGATATTCAGTTTCTAAGTGAAACAACACAAAAACAAATGTATCCATTGGTGAAGCTTTTTATTTCACTGCTTCCCCTCACCTGTCACCTGGCCACTCCGCTGCTCCTCGTTCTCAATCAGCTCCACTGAGTTTCTATCTGGAGGTCTCAGCTCTCAGCTTTCTACCTCTTCCTGTCTTCCTGTCACACATCGTGTGTTCGGACACCTGCTGCCTCACCTGCCTGTTCATCTCATTTATGTCCTGCCTGTTTGACAACATAAGAGACGCAAATCCAATTTATGAAGGACGGACGATTATGGGCTACATGTGGTAGATTAGTTAACTCTTCTACCCGACGGACCCGGTACCGGACCCGGTACCGATGTGTGTTAAAACACCGCCTTTAAAAACGTCATAAGATGCTGTGGTGGTTCTTTTTTCTGAATAGTTTCTAAAAGACGAGGCCTTAACGCGACTAAAACACTCCAAGTGGATTTTTTTTTTTTTTATTTCAATATTTTAGTTACAAAATCAACACATGAGAAATTGTATTTTTACTTTATAATGTTTTTATATTGAATGTACACACTTGATTTGATTCTTTTTTGTTATCTTATTTGCATTGTTATTGATCTTATTTGTTATTATATAAGTTTTACTTGATCATATTTCATTATTATAATAAAACTACTCACTCTGGAGTCAAAATTATTAAATTTAGTTGTGTTTTATTGATGTTATACTGTACACAATGTTTATTTATATCTGCTTTGGCTCAGTTGTAGTCGAGGAGTTGCTGAATGAATTCAGTGGCGTCTCTGTGCACGGCATCATTTATATAATGGTGTTATCCACTGTCTGATCTAGAAAACATGTTAGGAGAGGATACAAAATGTAAATGTTTCCTTTGGTTTATCACAGTTTACTCAGACATAGTAACAGTCACAATGTTAGTGACACTGGGGATGAATTCTCTGAGGTCTTACCTCTCCATAGAGACCAAGATCATGCAGGTAGACCTGCTAGTTGTGGAGCTATTCTTCATTTATTGTGGGTCTGTCTGTCTAGGAGAACCACACCTTCCAGCAGCCATAGGCCTGAAGAGGTTAAATCAAAATTTCATGACAAAAGAGAAAAAGATTACCTTTAAAAATAAACCAGATTAGCACCAAGAACTAAATTAGATAAAGTTTCCACCAAACGTAACTGAGATTTTTAACATTTTTGAGATATAACTATAACAGGATGTTGTAGAATACAGAACGTCATGGGAGGTTCAAAGTTGTTAGTTTGGTTATTCTATTTTAACTTTTGGGATTTAATGTCAGATTGTTCTTTCAGTGTAAACTTGGCACACATAAAGGGGACTCTTCTGGATGTAAAAGTATTGAATGATGAAAAGTTAAAAATTGATCTTCAATGCTGCTGCACCTTTAAAGACATCAATGATGTCTACCTGAGGGATCAGTTCTCCTCCCATCACTGACCAATAGGAAGCTACATCACTAGAAGCTCCACCACACCGCCATCACTTTCCCCGCTCCCCCTCTGATTCCTGAAATATGAAGGATCATATTTATCTTCTTCTTCTGCGTCGGCGGGCGGCTGCAGGAAGCTGCAGGAAGGAGCTGAGCTGGGAGGTCCGGGGGAATAAACTTTAATTATACATGCCAGTGTCAGGGATACAGAGCGGCGAGTGGACGGAGTGATTGATTCACCGTCAACAGGGAGGAGGGGTGGGGGTGGGAGGGGGGCTGGCAGTGATGGAGGTATCCGTGGCGACGAGCAGCGGGCCCTTCATCACCTGAGAGGCAGCCAGCATTAAGGCAGCTGTCAGGGACTTTGATTTGGAGTGGGAATTACAACACACACACACACACACACACACATGCTGGCAAAACACACAGTCTCACACAATACCCCAGCTTGCATAATATACATGATACACTCACACACACTCTACACACACACACACACACACACACTGTGGCTGTCCCCGCAGGCGGATGCTGCAGCAGCTCCTTGACGTGACACCACATGAATAATTTGTGAGCGTCGGTTCAGGCTGGAGGTGAAACAGAAACACAAGACTGAAAAATCCCACGCTTCACAAATACACCTCATGTAATGCTGATGGCGCCGTAAAAAAAATAGAGAGAGAGAGAGAGAGAGCGGCCCTGACACTTCACCTGCAGGCGGAGACGAGCTGGAGAACCTGAAACGCGTCAACCCGAGAAAAAACAAAATGCAAACTGCTCAGATCGGAGCCCGGCGGCTGCAGAGATGATAAAAGACCAAAGCAGCCGAACGCAGAGCGAGCAAACTGTCAGTGCTGGACGTTTGACTGCCTGTCCCTCACTGGATATACACCTGCTTCAGGAAAACGCTGTGTCAAGACGTGGCCCCTGTTTAATTATACAGACCCTGCAGTATATGCACATCCCCTCGTGGGGAACTGGAGAGCTTCAGGATATGAGCAGCGAGCTACGAGGACATTAACACCATCAGCTGGATGATTAAAAAGCTGCAATGGACTCTACAAAGTGAAGTGATGCCAACGCCACTAAACTGAGCTGCACTCCAACAGCGACAGCCAATCAGAGACTGTCTCTGGTGTTGATTCCAGATGTGTATGGCAGCCAATAAAGCGTCCCAACCAGAGGAAGGGTGTAAAGGCCCTGACACATCAATGTTAAGGGCTGTCGGTGAGCACATCGGCCTCGTTGTTGAGGTGTTTCCTGCACCGTCGGCACCGGCGGCTTTTCCACCTATTGCCTTGGAAGGAGCCCGAGGTGAGGTGAGGGGGAGGGGCGGTTTAGACGGAGCTCCTGAGGCCATGCTACTTTCTCATTATGCTAGCTCTCCAACATCGTCCACCCTATCTTTAAGCAAATCAGTGCACGAGAAGAGAAACGGCAGGGAGGAAAGCAAGCAAACGAGTGAAGTCAAGAGGACAAACACAGAAGGCTCTTCTCATTTTTCATCTTCATCTGGGTTTGGTGTGTCTGGGCCTTAACGTGCACGCTCTCAGAGATGCTCGGCCGCTCAAGCTTATTGGCCCAAATAAGCTGAGGAATGAAACGTGTTGGCATTTTTATTATTTATTTATTTTCAACAACTGTCATTGGAATAAATGGATGTTGGAACACGGTTCACAATTCTCTTAATGCAGCCATAGTTTGAAGGTCTTTTGAACGTTTTGTTGGAGATGGAGAGAGACTTGTTACTGATGCCAGAGAGCAGAGAGTTACAGTAGTACAACTGATTTGTTTTCTAGACAGAAACAGTCTAAGAAAACAAGGATTGAACCTTTGATTTAACATGATCAACTAAACTGACACTGATATGCCTGCAGAGCTGAGTTACTGGATGAGACAACGAACCAAGACTTAAGAGATTTGGGTATTCGACCCTTGATCAGTAGGATATGTTGTGACATCAACACATCGACGTCAGGAAGGTTTGTAGGTTGTTAATATTGTGATAATTGTTTGCAGAGTTTCCATAGTTTAGGGTATCATCCGTGTAGAAATGGATGCTGTGTTTACATATCAGGTGGCTTATAGGAAGCAGATAGATGGATAGAGGGTTGGACTGAGACGATACCTGTTGCAACTGACCTGGAGTCATCAGTAAATGATGGATGCTTTCACACCGTGAATAAAGTCATCAAGCAATCACGTTTTACAGAACAGGGTTGCGTCTATATTTATGAAACAACAAGACGGAGGCTCCATAGTTCGTCCCAAGACGGCAAAATTCATTACTCGTCATCCTTGACGGAGACCTAGAAGCCCTAGACATATAATATTATATTATATAATATTCACAGGCCAACCCAGTCGCCAGAAACAATATTGTCATTGTTTGCATCTGCAAACGACGGATACGTTGAATGACGACGTTTCTGAACCAACAAAATGTTTCATAAATACGTTTCATATCAGTCTCGTATCACGCTTGCAGAAATGCATTCGGTTAACGTTGTGAAATGATTTGCTAGGTTTGGGCAACAAAACCGCTACGTATAGTTACCGCTAACATTGACATCCAACGTATCCCCGGTTTGCAGAAACATCCAACGCCAACATGTTTTCCTGAAGACTGAGCCGGCTGGAGAGTATTCTGCATGTTGGTGTCAGTAATGAGATATACATATATATATATAATTATAGCAGAGTATTGAACTGGGACGCTCACTTTAATAGAATCATCTTTCCTTTAGTCTTACTGGAGTGTTCACACATGTTGGTACTTTTTCATTTGGAAGTGTATCTCGTCCAACTGTACCCCCCCCCCCCCCCCCCCTCCGGCATATTGAACGATGCTATCAGAGCTGAAGTGACAGCTCGCTCTGCTTTATTTACTTTATTTTCTGTGGTCAGAATGTGAAGCTCCTCATATTCCGACTGATGAGAGGCTGCAGATCAGCGTGTCATCAATCAGGCGGGCCGAGCAAACATTAGCACAGAGAGAGGGAGCGAGAGAGAGAGACGCCTCATTTGCAAAGTGAATGCACTCGTGTATTTATCCTGACATGGTTTATGATTACCAGCCCCCCTCCTAATACACCCCCCCACTCACCCCTCTGAAGACTGATGAATGAATAATGAAACTCAGGAGGCAGCGGTTAGATAAAAACAGACTGGAGAGATTATTAAAACCTTTCAGCGGGAGGAAAGCTTCGGTCGAAGGTGAGCAGCTGCAGCCAACCTGCCGTCCTGACAGCATTCATGGACACGACTGTCTGTCCAAACGCTTTAGATCTGGGGACGTGCTTCCTGATTTGGTCTACTTCCAGTGAAGGGACATCTTAATGCTACAGCAGACGATGATATTTAGACAATAGTGTACGTCCAAATGAGATTTGTTCAACCTGTTGTCACAAAAAGCTTTATAATCTATACAACATAACACGCCCTCTACTCTTAGATCCTATTTCCTGTTTCACCAGGAAAATGCACAAAGCTAGGTGCATTATGAAATGAGGCATGTCTCTGATCCATACTACATACTGTACCTCGCAGGAGGTAGAGCGGGTCATTCAACCTGATTTGAGGCTTTTTGTAAGTCATTTTCTGCGTTGTTGTTACCGTGAAATAGTTGCAGTTGTGTTTAGGCAACGAAACCACTTAGTTAGGTTTAGAAAAAACATCCTAACACTTCCTAAACTTCCCGATAGCCGGTTTACTGATGGTTGCAGCTCACTACATAATATTACCCAGCCCGGTTGCACAGCAGTTTGTGAAATAGTCCCGAAAGTTAATGTATTGATTTGTGTACATTTACACAAATTTACAAAAAATACAGCACTTTCGCCCCGGAGGCCGGCGTCCGTGTCCCGTGTGAAAACAGAAGTTAATTTATTCGTCACATAACTTCCGTACTTAAGTTACGACACTTCCGGAGTTATTTTAACTCAATCCGTGATACTTTCAACAGTCTTTAAAAAGACTGGAGCAGAAATTGTCGCTGGATATTTGTAGGAAAACGCACAAAAATGAGGAATAACTTTTTGTAAGATATCGTATGAACGTTTGTCTGAGAATCCGTCGAACAAACACCGGACACCTCTAGAGGACACCTCTAGAGGACACCTCTAGAGGACACCACTGTTTGTGTCCCATGTCAGACCAAAAGTCTTTTCCTTAATATGAGTACTTTTGTTTGAATTCACAATGTCAACCAGGAGTTAAAGTCTAGTAGTTTTGTTGCCTAATCCTAACCAAGTCAATATTATAGCGGAAATGAACCAATGCATTACCTGTTGCAGGACATTCGTAGGAAAAAGCACGAAAAACACGTCGTTGAAAGTCGCGCTGAGCGTCGGAAAAAAAGGGAAATTTGTGTTGAGACTGTGATGATTCGTTCTGTTTTAGCAACTCGTATACAAACTTACTTTATTTTATACTGACAAGAAATGATTATGGTTATGTGCTCTGCTGGATGTCAGTCAAACTGTGACTTAGGAATGGCTGCCAATAAAACGTCACAACGAGAGAGATCAATAATGTGGTAGAAGATCCCAGAGATCAACAGGTCTCCACAGTTCAGTTTTATGATTGTGAAAAAAAACAATTATGAAAATGAAACCTGTGGTGAAACATGTTGTTCACACTGTTCATGTTTTATTAATATGAAACATGTTAAAATAACACAACTCTTTCTAATGTGTCTGCAGTGTAACTGAGATCTGGTCAGTCAGTTTCTTCCTGTTTGCTCTCATGAATCAAACATGCTGTCGATATCAGCCTCAATGAAAATGGAAACAACATTCACATGTAAGCTGTTTTCCCATGAAATTATCTGTAACGTGGTGTTGGAGCAGCTTTTTCTCTCGTCCTCTCAGGACGCCGTCGCTGCATCTGAGGCTGTGAGCTCGCCGCTGCCGGCAGTAATGGAAACGTTGAATACTGATGCTGTTATTATTCAAGGACATGTGGACACACGAGCCCCCTGTTTGTAAAATTGCTCTCTTTTGATGTGGATTGATAGAGTGTGAACCCGGTGTTGGCGTTGCAGCCCGGGAGACGTTTCTGAATCACGCCTACTATATTTCCATATACAGTATGTGTGGTGTTTATACGTCGGGGTCGGGCATTTTGCATAGAAAACAGAACAGCTCCATTAATTGCCCCGGGAGGATTTCACCGCTCTGCGTTTCTTTGTTTTGTTTTTATGGATTGTCTTCACATCAAAATAAGAAAATTAAAACAGAAGGACAAATCTTCCTGTTTTGAAAGTCAAATTTTTTTTACGAGAGAACACCTCAGAAAGTGTTGAGTGGAAAAAATCTTTGACTCTGATATATATTCAGCTGTTTGTGTATCCTCAAGGAGAGCCTCATCGACTGGTTCACAGATGGAAGGAAGAGGAGGGTGGAGGAAGAGGAAAAGTCACAGGTGGGAAATCAGGAAAAAAAACAAACTTTGATCCTCTGACTTTTCATTTCAACATATCCTCATACAACGGTTTGTATGATTCCTTACGGAAAAGAAAGAAATAAACTTCTGTCTTCACAGGAAACAACTTCCTCAGGTTTAAGCAACACAACTACTCCGTTAGTAGTGGTGGTTTGGGGTTATAATAACTACAGAAGTGGCTTTACTTTAGTACGCAAGTTACGTGACAAATAAATCACCGTTGACTTGTGGTTTCACGCGGGACATGAACGCCGGTCTCCTGGTGAAAGTCTGGTGTTTCTTGACCTCCTCCCTACGGAGTTGTTCTTTATATTTCCTGCTTCATGATTATGATAATTACACACAAATCCATGTTGTGGGATATACACACATTATAGTGCCTTACTTTTGGTAGGTATAACTAGAAACAGTGTGAAACCAGCCTGTTCATTTAGCGACATCGTCAGGTCACAGTTTTCTAATTTATGACCAAATACCTGCAGAACTAATATGTTTAAATATTTGCACGCTAAGCAGCTAAACTAAGGCGGTAAACATACCGGCTAAACATTAACATGCTAAACATTAACATGCTGAACATTAACATGTTAAACATTAACATGCTAAACTTTAACATGCTGAACATTAACATGCTAAACATTAACATGCTGAACATTAACATGCTAAACTTTAACATGCTGAACATTAACATGCTAAACATTAACATGCTAAACTTTAACATGCTAAACATTAACATGCTAAACATTAACATGTTAAACATTAACATGCTAAACATTAACATGCTAAACATTAACATGCTAAACATTAACATGCTGAACATTAACATGCTAAACATTAACATGCTAAACATTAACATGTTAAACATTAACATGCTAAACTTTAACATGCTGAACATTAACATGCTAAACATTAACATGCTGAACATTAACATGCTAAACTTTAACATGCTGAACATTAACATGCTAAACATTAACATGCTAAACATTAACATGCTAAACATTAACATGCTAAACATTAACATGCTGAACATTAACATGCTAAACTTTAAAATGCTGAACATTAACATGCTAAACATGAACATGCTAAACATTAACATGCTAAACATTAACATGCTAAACATTAACATGCTAAACATTAACATGCTGAACATTAACATGCTAAACTTTAACATGCTGAACATTAACATGCTAAACATTAACATGCTAAACATTAACATGCTAAACATTAACATGCTGAACATTAACATGCTGAACATTAACATGCTAAACATTAACATGCTGAACATTAACATGCTAAACTTTAACATGCTGAACATTAACATGCTAAACATTAACATGCTAAACATTAACATGCTAAACATTAACATGCTAAACATTAACATGCTGAACATTAACATGCTAAACTTTAAAATGCTGAACATTAACATGCTAAACATGAACATGCTAAACATTAACATGCTAAACATTAACATGCTAAACATTAACATGCTAAACATTAACATGCTGAACATTAACATGCTAAACTTTAACATGCTGAACATTAACATGCTAAACATTAACATGCTAAACATTAACATGCTAAACATTAACATGCTGAACATTAACATGCTGAACATTAACATGCTAAACATTAACATGCTAAACATTAACATGCTAAACTTTAACATGCTAAACATTAACATGCTAAACATTAACATGCTGAACATTAACATGCTAAACATTAACATGCTAAACATTAACATGCTGAACATTAACATGCTAAACTTTAACATGCTAAACATTAACATGCTAAACATTAACATGCTAAACTTTAACATGCTGAACATTAACATGCTAAACATTAACATGCTAAACTTTAACATGCTAAACATTAACATGCTAAACATTAACATGCTAAACATTAACATGCTGAACATTAACATGCTAAACATTAACATGCTAAACATTAACATGCTAAACATTAACATGCTAAACTTTAACATGCTAAACATTAACATGCTAAACTTTAACATGCTAAACATTAACATGCTAAACATTAACATGCTAAACATTAACATGCTGAACATTAACATGCTAAACATTAACATGCTAAACATTAACATGCTGAACATGCTAAACTTTAACATGCTAAACTTTAACATGCTAAACATTAACATGCTAAACATTAACATGCTAAACATTAACATGCTAAACATTAACATGCTGAACATTAACATGCTAAACATTAACATGCTAAACATTAACATGCTAAACATTAACATGCTGAACATTAACATGCTAAACTTTAACATGCTAAACATTAACATGCTAAACTTTAACATGCTAAACATTAACATGCTAAACATTAACATGCTAAACTTTAACATGCTAAACATTAACATGCTAAACATTAACATGCTAAACATTAACATGCTAAACATTAACATGCTGAACATTAACATGCTGAACATTAACATGCTAAACATTAACATGCTGAACATTAACATGCTAAACTTTAACATGCTACCATTATCATTGTGCTGTTTAGTTTGAAGCATCATTGTACTTAACTACGTCCTCACAGAGATTTAACGATGTCTCTTCTTCCTGCTCCTGTATGATCATGTAAATGAAATGTGTCTGATTTAGTTTATATTTTGTGTTGGACTTGTATACTGAATTAAAACTAAATAACTAAATAATGAACAGTGTTACTCTAGTGTGATTTAATAAGGGTAATAATAAGGGCTCTCTCTGTTGGAACTTGTTAACTCCGTCGGTCCCGACTGCTGCGTTTTGGGTTATTTTCTGAAAAGCTGCAACAACATCAGTTCTGATTTGTTTACTCCTTTTTATAATTTAATGACTTTAACACAAGACTTCATTTTAGCATGAAAATATTGATTTAAGTGAATGAAACTAGTTTTTATTAAATTCAGTTTAACACAAACTTAACAGAGTTCAGCTGTCAATCACGTTAAAATACACACAAACACATCCCAGTAAGAGCAAGGAGGTAGGGAAGGAGATGAGGAACTAGGGGGAAGGAGGAAAGAGGAAGCAGAGAAACAAAGGAAGGGGTAAGAAAGAAAGAAAGAAAGAAAGGATTAAAATGAGATTAAAGGGCTGGGAAGGACAGTTGGGGAAAGAGAGAGAATGAAGGAAGGTGGTATGGAAGGAAAGGAGGTGGAAGTAAAGCAACCAAGGAAGAAATGCTAAAGGAAACGGGGAGGTAAAGGAGGAAGGTTCAAGATAGTGAAGGACGCAAGGAGGTAGGGACAGACAAGGTCATGTGAAAGTAAATGGGGAGGTAGAGAAGAAGGAAGGAGAAGAGGAGGTAAGGTAAGTAAAGGTGTAAGCAAGGAAACAGAGGAAGAGAAGACAGTAAATGGGGAGAGGAAAGGAAGTAAGGTAGGGAAGGAAATGAAAGGTTAGAGGTAAATAACAATAGAATTGTGTAGGAAAGGTAGGGAAGGAGACGACAAGGCAGGGAAGAATGGGAAGAGGTAGGCGACAAGGAGATGAGGTAGGAATGTAAACAATGAGGCTGGAAATAAAAGAAGGAGACAGGGAAGGAGATGAGATGGTAAGGAGGTAGGGGAGGAGATGGGGAAGTTGGAAATAAAGTTGTAGGGAAGGAAGAGAAGAGAGAGAGAAGAGAGTTAAGGAAGTAAACAGGGATAGAAAGAAGGAGATGAAGAGTTTGGAAAGTAAACGCAGAAGGAGAGGAGAAAATAAGGAAACAAATGAAGGAAACAGGAGACAAGGAATGAAAGGAGGAAGTATAAAAGAAGCCTCAGAGGTCGATCTGCTCTTCAGCATCTCTGGACTGAACTCTCTGAAATCCGTCTCTGGAAGAAGTGAAAGCTCCGACCGGAGACGAGTCGGTTCGGGGCAGATCTCAGGGCGGCTCCGCGATGTGACAAGACATGTAATTATCTGCAGCTACTGCATGTACAAACAAATTTTCACTTTTATAATCTTATTAGGAGATTAGGAGGGCTCAGCTACGGGTTTAGGCACGGCTGTCTGCTGGGGGGGGGCTGGGAAAAAAATTACTTATTTACTTCTTAATAGATTTTATTTTCACTTTCTCTCTCTGAAAAATCAGTTTGAAGACGTCCTTAAGCAACGCGTTCGACCGGCACACAGTGCACACACACGCACGCACGCACGCACGCACGCACGCACGCACGCACACACACACACACACACACATATATATATATCCTCAAGCCTAAAGTCTATCAGCAGAAACAACAAAAAGACCACGTGGGATGAAGTTTGTTGAATTCAAATGACAATCCAATCACACGGTGAGGAAGGAACAACAAAAAAAGAAAAAAGAACGTCGACAGAAAACAGAGAGCGTTTTGAAAATAATCCCATTAAAACAGCAATTTGTTCCACTTGCAGCCGCGTATGTGCTGCTATTATTGTGCCGTGATAATGTACCGCAGGAGGAGAAAAGGCAACAACAAGGAGGAGAAGAAGAGGCATGAAAAGACACAACGGTGGTTTCTGAGAGTGAATCCCACGAAGAGAAGTTCTGGAAGAGGCCTAATGGGAGTCTGGGAATCAATCTGCCATCAGGAGATTCTTATTTCTGTACTTTTGATCAGAGTTTCTCTTTTGCCCGACAACTCAAGGGAACATGTATGAGTTGGCTTGCAGCCTCAGTTCTAAGGTTCTAAGGTTCTAAGGTCTTATCTCATGACCCGTCTCTTACTTAGTGCAGTGCTCCTTAAACTCTTTTATTGATCTATTTAGGCCTATAGATATATGTATCATTTAACTCTACTTAAACTACTCTTCCTCTTTTACTTAATTAGTTCTGCATGCGTGTGAGTCCCTTTTATAATTCTTAATCATTTACAATGACTTCCAGGTTCTTTTGGACACATTTAGACTTTAGCTGCTGTGCTCAGGCCTAGGCCAGACTTAATGTGATAATTAGTAAGCGCATTTCTTACCTCTTTAAGGCGCCCTCAAAGAAGTGTCTCCCAAGCCAGGAGTGCGTATCAGTCGTTTGTCTTCTTCCAATCTTGTTTCGAGACGCCAAAATATGTCGAGGACAAATGGATATTACAATTTAAGCTTTTTGAAATTAAATGCAGAAACTCAGAGCTCGTAGGTTTGAGGTTTATTTGCAGTGAGGACAGCACAGACATCAGCCAACCGTCCCTGTTTACCACTATACACTATAGTACCGGTACTATAGTGCCGGTACTATAGTGTATAGTGCCGGTACTATACACTATGGTGCCGGTACTATAGTGTATAGTACCGGTACTATACACTATAGTACCGGTACTATACACTATAGTACCGGCACTATACACTATAGTACCGGCACTATACACTATAGTACCGGCACTATAGTACCGGTACCAGCTGAACTGTGTGTTAAAAACACTGCCTTTAAAAACTTCATAAAATGCTGTGGTGGTATTTTTTCTGAATGGTTTCTTTAAGACGGGGTCATAAAACTGAAAAGATTTTAGTTACAAAATCAGCGCACAAGAAATTTTTTTTTTTTATATTGAATGTAAATAGTTGATCATATTTATATCTTCTTTCGTAATGTTGACCAGAACTTTATTTTTCCCTTTTGCACAACTTTCTCAGATACTGTAATAATATTGTGGTAATATTAGGAGTAAAGTGTGTGGTGTGAATCAGGAGAGTTTTTAGTGTGTATGTGTGTGTGTGTGTGTGTGTGTATGTACAGTATGTATGTGCTGCTCAAACACTGCATGTGAACAGATGGGCCGGTCTATTTTCGTTGATGCTGTTTAACCTTTACTCAGAATAAATGAAAACAGACGGAGCCATCTGTTAGCAGCTTCAACACCACCGACTCTGTCACTAAAAAAACTCCCCAAAAACTCTCCCAACCCACTTTCACCACTTTCGTCATCACACGTTGAGACTCGCAGCTGCTGGAGCCACGGCGCTTTCACCGAAAATCACAGCTCAGTCTCTGCGTTATCTCCGTGTTAGGAGTAAAAAAAATAAGAATCATAACACTCAAACTGTCCTTTTAAAAATGTTCTCTGAGTATTCTGAAGTGTTTTCAAGGTGCTCCACTCAAACACACGTTCTTATTCAACCGGATGTCGTATTTGTGTTTAGGTCAAGGAACGAAGACTGTTATGGTGAAACAGTGTTTCCTGTCAGGGCAGGATGTGAGTCATTGAAACACTGTGGACCAAGTTTCTTGAAGGACCTTCTGTGCTTTTAAGGTTTTTCATAAACTTTTTTTTTTTTTACAAGAACAGCAGCTCACTTCAGCGGCTGTAATTTAGTCCTGAAAGCAACGTCTCCAAAGTCTAATCGAATCATTTTAAGATGAAGCTTCTCAGCAGAGCAGCAGGCGGCTCAAATGAGGAGAGAAAGAGGGAAGGAAAGAAGGTCGGAAATGATGATGTAAGGAAGGAAAGGAAATAAGGATGTAGGGAAGAGCTGAATGAACACGTCATTCACAAAGACTGAGCGATGTCTCTTTGTTTGTCTTTTGAAATGTCACAAAAAAGAAATGTGAGTAGGAGCATTTCCATCAGCTGGTTTGGAGCGAATCAACTGGGCTACAGCATTGTATTGGTTAGAAGTTGGCGCTACAGGCTACGCGTGGCTGTAATCCGCCAGTAAACACAGTAGAAGAAGAAGAAGAGGTTGAACCGCAAACTAAACAAGTCACCTCGGCCATCATCTGACCATCTGAGAGAGAAACACGGAGAGAGGTCTTCAGGAATTAGTTTCATAGTTCTTTGGTGTCAGTATCAGAGAAGATGCCGACAGCAGGAACAGCTGATCAGTCACGTGAGTTAAATGTACGTTACGTCGGAATTTACTTGGCAAAGGTATGTTTCCATTTAGTGCATCAACTCTGTTTTATCAAAAATACAAAACCACCTCAAGCAAGTGTAAAAACTTGTTTGCCTAATTAAGGAGGTTTTATTGAATTTTGCCGTTTCCACAGTCTTTCTAATCTGATACTTCAAAATGTGCATAAAATATGTTGATGGACTATTGAGGTTAATCTCTCATTAACCCTTGAATCAATAACAGATGTTGGTGGTGATTCAGAGGTCCAGAACCAGACTACAGCGTGTCCTGTTCAGTATGTGAACTGGTGCAGAGCTGCAGTATGTAAGCTTATTCTAACCATGAACAACATGTTTACAACAATACATTCACACATTTAGATGATTTACAGTCTTTCTGATTTAAGGAAAGTTCTAACGTAATAACTGACGTCTGTCACTCATCTGTTCTCCGATGTTTCAGCCACAAACACACAAATCTTCAAATAAAAGTAATAGTTGAAACGTGACAAACCAGTGAGTTTCCTCATCAACCTAAACGCTTCATCCGTCGCCGTAATGATCCCGAGGAGAAGTTTACTTTGACTGTGTGAAAATGTTTTCCCTCATCGTCAGCTCGCCTGACGTCTGACAACATAACGACGGCAATTACAGCCGAGAAAACACGCCGCTTCCTCTCTCTGATTGTTTCTTTTTAAAACTCATTAATCGCAGGGTTTTTTTTTCTCCATCTGAGACACGTTTTCCAGTTCAGAATGTCACCCCAACACGTCGCTGCAGGTTCCTCCTCCGCTGACAGAATAAAAAGTTTGTGCAGCAGCTTAATTTGAGGTCATGAGCTCTTTAAAACACGTCTGCTGGAGGGAAGGCGTCAGTTAAATGATCCGTTCATCCTTATCTCCTCTCCATCTCTAATGCTTGTCTCCTAACAGGAAGTATGAAAGAAACAAGGGAAGAAAAGGAGGAGATAGAGACAGGAAAGAAAAGAGGAGGATGGGAAGTAATTGGGTAAATAAAGTATGGAAGTAGGAAAGGAAGGGAGAAAGTATGGAAGGAAAGATTGAGGTCATTGGAATGGAAGAGGGGGAAAGGAAAGAGTAAGGAAAGGAGGAACTGACGTATAGGGCAGAGAGGATGAAGGGAACAACTTTGTAAATTAGGAAAGATGGAGTAGATATAAGGAAAGGAGAAAAGGGAAAATAGTTAGGGGAAGAAGGATGGGAAGGATGGAAGAAGGGGAGGAAAGTTAGGAAGTTAAACAGGAAGGAAGGAAGTGAAAAGAAAGAGAAACATGGTAAGGAAAAGAGGAGGTAAGGAAAGAAGAAATGTAGGTAGCAAAGAAAAAGGAAAGGAGAAAACAGTCAAATAAAACGAGCAGAGAAGGATGGAAGAAAGGAGGTACGGGAAAGAAGAAGAGGTGGGAGTAGAAGGATAGAAAAAAGGAGGAAGGAATTGTAAAGCAGAAAGGAAAGGAAGGGGTACTGAAGGAAATGTAGAGAAACCAAAAGAGGGGAAAGAGAAGAAGGAAGGGAAGTGGAAGGAAAGAAGGAGGTGGAGAAGGAGAGGAGAAAGGGTAAGAACGGAGGCAGCAGGAAAGGAAAATGATCAGGAAGGGAATTAAAAGAGGAAAAGTGATTAAATAGGTGGAAAGAAAGAGTGGAAATAGAAAACAAAAGGTTTGGAAACAGAAACTGGTGATGCAGGAAAGGTGTAAAAACAAAACACGGACGTTAAGAGAAGGAGGACTTAAAGAAGATGAAGATGAAATGATGATGAAAGGCAAGAAATGATGGAGAGGTGAGGAAGATAAGATAGACAGCACATGAAAGAAATGAGGATGAAGGGAAGAAATGGGGAGGTATAGTTATGTATAATTCAATCACTGTGGGACCCGCAGGATGATCCAATCACGTGCCTTGAACCTGCCGGTGGGCGGGGCTTCATCACAGGATGCATTTATGTCATAAAAATGTTACTAACAAGGAAAAAAATATTTTTCATGTCGGGACTTAAAACATAATAATTCCCCTGGAGATGTGTTGAGATGTGTTCGCCTCGCTGGAGATGCGGTCGTGTGTTTGTGGGGGTGGCGGGGGATGCGGGCGGGGGGGGGACCCTGTCAATGCAGATTATCAGCCCTCCTGCAGATCAGCCAACAGTAATCTGATTATTATGATGTCCCGGGGGGGTTTCTCCAGCGATCTCTGATTTACTTAAAGAAAAGAAAAGAAAAAAATAATATTTCATTTTATGTCCCCCTGAAGGAGGCGTTCAGCCTGATGTGATAACGAGCAGGACGGGAAGAAACGCTGAGAAGAGACGCGCTCTGAGACACGAGTCACGTTAACCACTAAAGATCAGTAAAAGGACCGTACCACAGGTTGTTAGTGTTTCAGTGCGATGGCTTTATTACTTCCTCCCAGGCAGGTTCACTTACTTCCTACAAAAACTACTTACTGATCCATCACAGTCATTTAGTCGCCTTTATATCTATATATATATCTTCTATTATAATTATCTGTATCTGTATGTTCACAGATGCCCAATCATCTGAGATTTGAGAGCACAATATGGCATTCACATTCACATCATTGAAGACTGGAGAGAGGGTCAAGATAAGTCATACTAAAATGGAAACGCACATTGATGATTCCTGTAGAGGCCTCGTCATTAGAGAAGCTAAAGAGGGTGACTCTACTGGAAAGGTCATGGGGTCATTACAATCAATCTTTGGGAAGTGTGAAGGCCACTTTCATGGCCTTTATTTTTTCAATATTTATTGTATTTTTTTTTATCAATTTCTGTGTATTGATAGAAGATGCACAGAAACGTTCTTTTCAGTCGCAAACATTAAATGCAAAATGTTTCATCTCAATATCTGCATGCACATACTGTAAAGGGAAACGAGCAGCAGAGGTCAAGATATTCTGACGTTTAGTCCCTATTATGGTCAAACTCTGAAAACACCTTCATCTCACATTTCCCATAATACAACTGGATCTTTTCTCAGACTTCCTCTGTCTGGTAAACAACCTCCACTTCCAAACTTCACACCTCCAGTTTGTAACGCAGCCTTTCAGATACATCACTATGACATCATCAGGCTTATTTTCTCATTCCTGACCAAACTTCCACAGAAGGCAGTAGTACTGAAGTAGTACTCATTTATTAGTTTATAAACAAACTTCCCAGCATGCACTGTGTTTGGGTTAATTGATCCTGGGTGAGCTAGAAGCGAGTTTCTATCAGATGTATTAGCACAAAGCGCTGGGAAACATGATCCTGGAAACCAGAAATACTGGGCCAAATACCAAAATGCCAATGAGCATAAGCCCAGCCAGCAAACTGTGTGTGTGTGTGTGTGTGTGTGTGTGTGTGTGTGTGTGTGTGCTCGCGTGTGTGTGTGTGTGTGTGTGTGTGTGTGTGTGTGTGTGTGTGTGTGTGTGTGTGTGTGTGTGTGTGTGTGTGTGTGTGCAGAACAAGGAGGTCGATGTCTGAACAAGGCTGTACTCTGATTAAGAGCTAGATTTCAGAAGCTTTGACAGTAAACTTTGTCCTCGAGTGTTTTCCTGTGACGGCTCCAGAGCGGGGAGGTTGTTGGGGCTCCTCCAGGGTCCCGCAGGCGGAGAAATGAAGCGCACCCTTGGCCGAGCACTGATTAGTATTTGGCGATGGCTATCTCCCCGGGGCCATTTAGACGGCTGACCTAGTTCAGCGTTGATGGCCGACTGAGACGTTCGGTCCTCTGGCCTTAAAAAGTCTCTGTCTTAGTCGGACAGCGTCGCCGCCGCCACCCATCCTTCCTCAAAAACATCTCAGTCCTCCGAGACAAACCCAGCAGCTGGAGCCGAGAGGCCGTGTGCTTTAGAGAGTGTGAGGTCAGCGCTGTAATACTATTTGCAGCTCCCTGGCAGCACTCTCTGTTTGTGCTTTTGACAAATGATGATGTACTCTCACCTTTGATTTTCCTCTGAAATTGCTTTTTGGTAATTTGGGGGCCGAAAGCGGCTCAACGTTCTGCGAGCGTATTTATGGATGGAGTGCCGGACATTCAGAGCTCAGACGGCGAGAATAATGTCCATCTTGAGACAGCTAATAAACAACGAGGATAATAGAACGCATGTGGTAATTGAAAATTAGCAAATAAATAAGAAGAAAGTAACAACATGCAGTGTATTAATCCTCCCTGTGTGTCTGATTTATTAAAACCACACAAATCACGTGAATGCACGGTGTACCGCCACTTCAGTGTTTAGAGATGAGGTACGGCTCTTTTATATAAAGTGTGTTGTGATTAAAGGGCATGAAAATACATATTTATATCTCCACCTGCCACTGGCTGTTGTCATCACCAACACAGGTAATCACAACTCAGCTTCTGTACTCTCTGGTACTCTACGGTACATGTCATGGCCAAAGGCTCCATTGTGGTCACGTCGCCTCCTGTAGTGGATATCAGGAGTAGTTTAGAGCCAGAATCGCTTTCAAGAGGTAGAAAACCCATTTGGTACACTTTGTGTATCCAAGTGTGCCAAATGGAGAGTCCTCCTGGTCCTATCCTGACTAAAACCTTTATAGAATCTATGTGCTTTGTGTTATTTCTATCTGCTTTGGCTCAGTTGTAGTCGAGGAGTTGCTGAATGGATTCAGAGACGTCTCTGTGCACGGCATCATTTATATAATGCTGTTGTCCACTGTCTGATCTAGAAAACATGTTAGGAGAGGATACAAAATGTAAATGTTTCCTTTGGTTCATCCCAGTTTACTCCGGCATAGTAACAGTCACAATGTTACTGACACTGGGGATGAATCCTCTGAGGTCTTACCTCTCCACAGAGACCAAGATCATGCAGGTAGACCTGCTAGTTGTGGAGCTATTCTTCATTTACTGTGGGTCTGTCTGTCTAGGAGAACCACACCTTCCAGCACCTATAGGGCTGCAGAGGTATATTACAGTTGTGTTGATTTGCTGGCAGATGTTTCACATCAGTTTCTAAACTTGATGATGTCTGAACTAAAATAAATGTTGGATATGAATATGGATGTCTTGTTAGGACTGACATGTTTGCAGTATGTCTGTTACTGTATCATCAGACGGGATGCTGCTCGTCCGTGCGACTGCAGCGCTTCGTGTTAGTCTCCATATGCTCCTCCTGCTCCTCGTGCTCCTCCTGCTCCTCGTGCGTGGCTCAGATGTGAACGTGCTTGAATGCCTCATTAGCTTTAATACAATTGCCTCTGTTAGCATTGTTCTCCCATTGTGGATTTCTCAGCTCGTCCCTGAGCGCACGCCACACACAAGACTCCCTCGCCTCTGGGGTTTCTGGGTAGCATTCCAGTCGGGCAGGAAAGCGTGCGTCTGATTGGCTGAATCCTCTAGTCAGTGGAGCTGCAGTGAGAGGAGTCACGTCACGTCTCGTGTAGATACATCACTTATGATGCTGCGGCCTCGTCTCCTGATCTGCTTTATAACACATCTGGAAGTATGGAGGGTTTGTGATGACATAAAGAAGAGTTTACATATTATACATGTCCACACATTTTAACGGCTTATTGTAGACAAATATTTCTAGACAAATGCTGTTTTTAAGCGATTAAAGATAAAAAAACATTTATTCTCCACCAAAATAACACTGTACTTGGCACCGGACCATAATGTATGGAGATAAACATTTATGTAATTCAAACCAACCGAGTACATTGCATATGATCATAAATGTTTTTATTGTGCCTTCCATACTAATGATAATCTAGCAAACTTGTATAGTTTTGTGCTATAAATATTATTCATGCACTAACCTTACTTAAAATGATACTTAGTTAACTTGATCCTTTATTAACTAATTATAACTATATATTAAAATATTACATAATCTCCTATAAATTAGAATAATTTTGTTTCGCTGCAGAGGAGTCAGTGGTAGGACAAAAAGTTTGACAAAGTTCTTATTACATAAAGCTGCAACGGTTTGTATGAATGTCCAGCAACACGTGTCAATGTCTGCTCGTTACATACATACAGTCTTTTCAAAATAAACTTCTATCTTCACAGGAAACAACTTAGTTTGGTTCAGAAAAATATGGTGGTTATGCTTAAAATAACTCTGAGAAGTGGTGTCACAAATAAATCCACGTTGACTTCTGGTTTCAGACGGGACATGAACGTTGGTCTCCTGGTGAAAGTCTGATGTTTTTAGACTCACCCCGACCTCCTCAGTCGCTCTTTATACTTCCTGATTCACGATTATGTGAATTACACACTAATTGATTTGATGGGATATACACAGATTACAGAGTATGAGACCAGCCTGAATAGATTGCATTGCTTTGAGTACGCAGTCATAAGTGAAGTTGATCCAGATGAAATGTAGTATACTGAACTGAAACTGTGAAAGTGGGACGGAAAAAAACAGGTTGTGCTTCAGTTGGACCGATCTCCACCACAGCTAGGCTTTAGTCTTCTGCTTCAGTTGGACCGATCTCCACCACAGCTAGGCTTTAGTCTTCTGCTTCAGTTGGACCGATCTCCACCACAGCTAGTCTTTAGTCTTCTGCTTCAGTTGGACCGATCTCTTCAACAGCTAGGCTTTAGTCTTCTGCTTCAGTTGGACCGATCTCCACCACAGCTAGGCTTTAGTCTTCTGCTTCAGTTGGACCGATCTTCACCACAGCTAGGCTTTAGTCTTCTGCTTCAGTTGGACCGATCTCTTCAACAGCTAGGCTTTAGTCTTCTGCTTCAGTTGGACCGATCTTCACCACAGCTAGGCTTTAGTCTTCTGCTTCAGTTGGACCGATCTCCACCACAGCTAGGCTTTAGTCTTCTGCTTCAGTTGGACCGATCTCCACCAGAGTTAGGCTTTAGTCTTCTGCTTCAGTTGGACCGATCTCCACCAGAGTTAGGCTTTAGTCTTCTGCTTCAGTTGGACCGATCTCCACCACAGCTAGGCTTTAGTCTTCTGCTTCAGTTGGACCGATCTCTTCAACAGCTAGGCTTTAGTCTTCTGCTTCAGTTGGACCGATCTCCACCACAGCTAGGCTTTAGTCTTCTGCTTCAGTTGGACCGATCTCTTCAACAGCTAGGCTTTAGTCTTCTGCTTCAGTTGGACCGATCTCTTCAACAGCTAGGCTTTAGTCTTCTGCTTCAGTTGGACCGATCTCCACCACAGCTAGGCTTTAGTCTTCTGCTTCAGTTGGACCGATCTCCACCAGAGTTAGGCTTTAGTCTTCTGCTTCAGTTGGACCGATCTCCACCAGAGTTAGGCTTTAGTCTTCTGCTTCAGTTGGACCGATCTCCACCACAGCTAGGCTTTAGTCTTCTGCTTCAGTTGGACCGATCTCTTCAACAGCTAGGCTTTAGTCTTCTGCTTCAGTTGGACCGATCTCCACCACAGCTAGGCTTTAGTCTTCTGCTAAGTGACAGAGCATCAGCCCCCGTACGTTCAGCTGTACACAATACTTAAAGTACTTTCAGTACATCCTGACAGGATTTGGGTACCTGTTCCTCCCCGGCTGGTTCTGTTGTCAGAGCGTTTCAACCTGGACGCCGGTTGTGTTTATTCACGGTTGTACAAAGTCTGCAGAACTGTGCATTCATGTAGGGCATCCTCTCATCATATTTACCCAGGCTGTGTTTGTTAACAGTGCTAAGCTAACATCACACGATAAGATAACACACACACACACACACATTCCAGTCCCACTGAGTCCATCAGTCAGATCAGACGCCACAACAACAAAACGCACAGAGATGGAAACAAACATGGATTACCTTTCTGAGGCAGCTCTCTGTCTCTCTATCCTCTGATGGAGTTTTACTCAGAGAAACACACTTCACTCTGCTGCAGTCGACATCACTTCACTCTGCTGCAGTCGACATCACTTCACTCTGCTGCAGTCGACATCACTTCACTCTTCTGCAGTCTACATCACTTCACTCTTCTGCAGTCTACATCACTTCACTCTGCTGCAGTCGACATCACTTCACTCTTCTGCAGTCGACATCACTTCACTCTTCTGCAGTCTACATCACTTCACTCTGCTGCAGTCGACATCACTTCACTCTTCTGCAGTCTACATCACTTCACTCTGCTGCAGTCGACATCACTTCACTCTTCTGCAGTCTACATCACTTCACTCTGCTGCAGTCGACATCACTTCACTCTTCTGCAGTCGACATCACTTCACTCTGCTGCAGTCGACATCACTTCACTCTTCTGCAGTCTACATCACTTCTAACAGTGCTGGAGAGCACTTTTCACTATTTTCATTATTTCTGTAGCACTGAGTATCAGAAACTAAGTAGTGCCACATTTTGCGGATTTTCCTTGAATAGTGATTTCCTGAGGTGGACTTCTCAATTATTTCTGTAAAATAACTAACAACAACTTGTATAGTAGCACACACTTTCTTAATCCCGCCTACAAAACTCAGATTGGCTCAGTAGTTTCTCCAACCGTTGATGCAGCTTATTCGCACGAAAAGGTGAATAAATGGAACGATAATGTGCACGGCGTTTAGCGTGCAATAAGTATGACTTTTTTTATTTCCCGTGTGTCATTTGAACGCCATGTATCCTGTGAGGAATATAATAATATAATATAATGTACTGTATAAATGTTACGGTAAGTCGTTTTATCACTTTTGTGGAAATAAAACTTCAGAATGTCTCTCTCCCACCAATAGTTGTTCTGTAAACTATCTAAATCCATTAAAAAGCTCCTCAAAAGGCAGACGATATAATAGCATAACAAGTTTGATCTTATGAATCACGCTTAACGAGCACGACATTCACTAAAGAAAAAAGAAAAGGAATGTTTGTGCAAGTTGAAGGAGATTAGTTGAATGTGAATAAAGGACATCAACAGGTGTGATGTAGTCGGCCTTCAACCAGAGACACATCACACACCTGCAAGACATCAACCAAGTCAACACACTCTGCTCACGACGCCACAGGGGACCATTGTTCTCATCAAAAATCATTTTCTTAATACTTCATCAACACTGACCTTCAAATCTCTGAATTTTGACTTTATTTATTTATTTATAATTATGAGATGAACTCACATTTACTTAAATTGCTAAATTATATTTTCAAGATAAAAAATTCTAAGAAAAATAGCTGCTAATGGCCGTCGTGTGTGTGTGACAGGTGAAGTGAATAAAATGGATTAAAAGGGGACCTACCCAATATTAGGCAGGTGGTGTACATGGCTAATGAAAAAGAATATTCCTGTTTACATGCAGCCGTTCATACTCTGATTAACGTAACCGGTGGCAACACCGCCTCCCTCTTTAAACCCTTCAACCACCTTCTTGAGAAGGTCGGTGTTGGAATATTTGATCATATCCAAAAACCTGCTGATATCCAAGTCTTTCATAATGTTTAACAGTAGGTGTGTTTCCCCTTCTTTTCTTTTGGGCACGGATCTCTACAAACTGTCTTGTAGTTGGTTTGTGTTGAACACACAGAGAGCTGGAGGTCGTGTGTCACAAACAGTAAAAACCCTGATTGATGCTCATATCGTGAATGTGTTGTATACATGTCCAAAGAATGCTCCTGAAACCTGAATAATATCAGCAGATCACACACGTCTTCATCACAAAATGCTGCTTTCGGAAAAATGTCCTGATTTGGAATATCCAAACACACACATTAGGAATAACAGTGGGATATTAGTGTGCATGTGAGCGTAGTCAGTGTGAGTGTGTGTGGGTAGCAGGTGGTGCGGTGGGTGTCCCGGTGTTGTTGGCTGGCCTCGGCCTCCCCCTTCGCCCAGGTTCATCTCTGGAGTCGGTCGGGGTCAGGCAGGTTTAATCACACCCAGCTGGGTTCACTGGCTGAAGCTCCGAGTCGTCCTCCTCTGGACGTCAGGACAGTTTAGAGTCTGATCAAAGGGAAACACCATTCAGATGTTCAGATGCTGCGAGAGAACAAACTTCTGGTTGCAATGTTTGCACAGAACATTAACCCCTTAATGGAAACAAAAAGATTGTTTAGCTCTCGTGATTATTTGGACATAAAGCTGGATTTATGATATTGTTTGGACAACAATAGTAAGGACATGAGAGGTTATAGCACTCAAGGATGATAATGAGTGGATTAGAACTATACGACAGGTGTGTTAGAGGGCTGTCAAAGTTAACAAGATAATAACGTGTTAACGCAAAGTAGTTTTAATGCCACTCATTTCTTTAACGCATTAATGCAACTTGTGATGACGACGTGATGATGAGGCAGACAAATGTCATTTTAGTGCCAGAATGTTCAGAAGATATATGGCTGGTGAGAAATGGGTCCAATATTTACTTTAGTGACTATGAATCAGTCCTAATCTGTGTTCATGTTCAAGAGGGGGCAGTGGAGAAACCCATGTGACACAGATACAGGAAAGTGACTGTCTCTGATTTAACTCTCCTGAAAACAACGTGTATCGTTGACTAATACTTCTGTTTGTGTGATATGATACGACCCTCTGCAATACCTTCCTAGAACTAAAAACTGACTTTATACACTGAAGAACTATTCCTAGATACTCCAATACACACTTCCTTCAGACTAAGCCGACTGTAGAGAGCACCGAGGTTCTAAAAGGTGTGCACAGGTAGATGGGATGAGGCTGGTAACCTGAGGTAGTGTGTAAGATTCTGTAAATGATCAGCACCATGGACAGCACCGGATGAAGGACACACAGATAACCTGTGACTCAACCAGCTTTGTCTTATCTGAGGTTAGATAGAAAAGAAATGACTTGACACAGACTAATATGAATGTTGCTGGATGCATCTTTGTGTGTGTGTGTGTGTGTGTGTGTGTGTGTGTGTGTGTGTGTGTGTGTTTGTGTGTATAGTGGTGGGGGGGCTTGTTACATAACTCTGCCAATCACTGCACCACACAGCGAGGTGATCAATTCAACACCTCCCCTCAATTATTCCACCCGCCTCCGTCGCAGCAGGTCGCAGTGAGAGCACGTCATCAGGCCTCCCACCGCCGCCGCTCCCTCTCCACGCTGCTACGCGGTCATTAACCCGGTCTCTGAACCGGAAAACGGCGGCGTGGGACAGAGAGGGGGACCCTTAGCGCCCCGGGGATCCTGTTTCCGGTCTCCTACCCATCGACGTCCCCCCACCCCCCGGGGTCGCCTCCCCAGGCCCAATCACAGCCTCCTGAATAATTCAGCGTGTTCATCAGCAGTAATCTGATTATTCAGCGGCTACTGAGATATGAATAATGAAGGAGCGGAGCGGCGGCCATTTCCATATTATTCTACCTCTGTCTCTGTCTGAGTTTGCCAACCGATGAGGACCGATGGACAAACAGACACGTGGACACACTGACGAGGAGGTTTCCTCTATGTCCTCCAAGAAACATACTTCTACTGTCGACATTCTAAAGACAGATGTTGTTCTACTGTTGACATACTAAAGACAGATGTTGTTCTACTGTTGACATACTAAAGACAGATGTTGTTCTACTGTCGACATACTAAAGACATATGTTGTTCTACTGTTGACATACTAAAGACAGATGTTGTTCTACTGTGGACATACTAAAGACAGATGTTGTTCTACTGTGGACATACTAAAGACAGATGTTGTTCTACTGTGGACATACTAAAGACAGATGTTGTTCTACTGTGGACATACTAAAGACAGATGTTTTTCTACTGTGGACATACTAAAGACAGATGTTGTTCTACTGTGGACATACTAAAGACAGATGTTGTTCTACTGTGGACATACTAAAGACAGATGTTGTTCTACTGTGGACATACTAAAGACAGATGTTGTTCTACTGTGGACATACTAAAGACAGATGTTGTTCTACTGTGGACATACTAAAGACAGATGTTGTTCTACTGTGGACATACTAAAGACAGATGTTGTTCTACTGTGGACATTCTAAAGACAGATGTTGTTCTACTGTGGACATTCTAAAGACAGATGTTGTTCTACTGTGGACATACTAAAGACAGATGTTGTTCTACTGTGGACATACTAAAGACAGATGTTGTTCTACTGTGGACATACTAAAGACAGATGTTGTTCTACTGTGGACATACTAAAGACAGATGTTGTTCTACTGTGGACATACTAAAGACATATGTTGTTCTACTGTGGACATACTAAAGACAGATGTTGTTCTACTGTGGACATACTAAAGACAGATGTTGTTCTACTGTGGACATACTAAAGACAGATGTTGTTCTACTGTGGACATACTAAAGACATATGTTGTTCTACTGTGGACATACTAAAGACAGATGTTGTTCTACTGTGGACATACTAAAGACAGATGTTGTTCTACTGTGGACATACTAAAGACAGATGTTGTTCTACTGTGGACATACTAAAGACAGATGTTGTTCTACTGTGGACATACTAAAGACAGATGTTGTTCTACTGTGGACATACTAAAGACAGATGTTGTTCTACTGTGGACATACTAAAGACAGATGTTGTTCTACTGTGGACATACTAAAGACAGATGTTGTTCTACTGTGGACATACTAAAGACAGATGTTGTTCTACTGTGGACATACTAAAGACAGATGTTGTTCTACTGTGGACATACTAAAGACAGATGTTGTTCTACTGTGGACATACTAAAGACAGATGTTGTTCTACTGTGGACATACTAAAGACAGATGTTGTTCTACTGTGGACATACTAAAGACAGATGTTGTTCTACTGTGGACATACTAAAGACAGATGTTGTTCTACTGTGGACATACTAAAGACAGATGTTGTTCTACTGTGGACATACTAAAGACAGATGTTGTTCTACTGTTGACATACTAAAGACAGATGTTGTTCTGGCTCTGTGTTTCCTGATGGGACTCTTTTTATTTTATGCTAAATTCCTTTTACTATTAAAAAACTTAGTCTAGCTGAGGCTCCTGTGTGTTCAATTTCCCAAAAAGAGTGAATTCCTTTCAGACTGGTGAACTACACAACCGAAGTGGCCGGCCGTTCATGAAGTTGCAAATTGCAGCATGCTACAGTCTGTCCAAGGTATCTTCTGTGCTCTGCTCAACATCTGCATTTTAAATGTGCTGTAAAATGGACTAATCTTGTTTAAGTGATCGAAAAATGTAACTTCGTTTCCCCAAAGTAATATCTCAACCGGGAACAGTTTTGTACTTTATGTTCTTTGTATGATCAACATAAAATAAAAAGAGTAAATCTTGATGCTGCGGTGACATTTTACATCTTCTTCCAACTTTTATTTTCAATTCTTTACAAGTTTCATGTTCAGAAATATGTTTTCCCTTACAAAAAAAGAATTATACTTCAAGTTTATTTTACGAACTAAACTGAAGTATAGTTCAAGTACATTCTCAAGTATAGTAGAAATGTGACCGTCAACTTGGAAATGTACTTGTAAGTGTGCTACTTCAATATTTCTTGGGACTAAATTGGCCCACTTTAGTTCATAAAAGTAAACTTAAAAGTATACTTTAAGAGTAAACTTTGAGTACACAACTAGTTTAAATCCAAGTTGTATTTTGTACTGCAACTATACTATGAACTATACTCCAAGTGAACTCATAGCCCTTTTTATGAAAGTACACTTTAATGTATACTCGCAGTAAACTACTAATTTAATCGTTTTTACTGCAAGTAAACTTGTAAGTTTTCTTAAGTGAACTTATATTACTTATCCAAATATACTTATACGTTTCAGTATAAGCCAAGTATACTTGGAATATTCTGAATACTTTTCGGTATAAGCTTAGAATACTTAAATATAATTTTGTTAAGTGTATCTCTGATAAGTACATGAAAAGTAAACTGAAAGTATACTCTCCTATTTGAAGTTTAAAGAAGTATACTAATAGCACACTTGAATAAAGTTATTTTTTTAAAGGTTTGTTTGTGTTTTAAATAAAAGTGGAGTTGAGAAGTTGAATGATGTCGCTGTTGACATTTTGATATATTTATTTTGTTTTGAACATAAACAGTTACACAAATACAAAGTCATGTCAAACCATAATGATTATTTTGTCGTCTTTAGTGCCTAATAATTTTACACTCTACTAAAGTATAAGCTTACATGTACAAAAGCCACTAATATTACCCGATAATAAAAACACAATACAAAATAGAATCATCGCTAGCCACATTTATTAGCATCCGTACGTTGAGCCATGCCAACACCTGTGCATCATGTGTTGCAGAACAGGACATGTTCCCACGTGCATTTGACATATTTCACCACATTCCTGATGTGTAAATGTGCGTTTCTTTCTCTTTTAATGCAGCTTCACTCTGCTTCCATCTTTATCTCCTCATCCTCTTCCTTATGTTTTTATTTCCCTCCTTCCCTTCCATCACTTTGTCTAATCTCTTCCTGTACACACATCTTATTCTTTCACTCCCTCTCTCCTCCTTCTCCTGCCTCCTCCGTCGGTCTGCGACCTCTCTCTCCTTCTTCTCCTGCCTCCTCCGTCGGTCTGCGACCTCTCTCTCCTTCTTCTCCTGCCTCCTCCGTCGGTCTGCGACCTCTCTCTCCTTCTTCTCCTGCCTCCTCCGTCGGTCTGCGACCTCTCTCTCCTTCTTCTCCTGCCTCCTCCGTCGGTCTGCGACCTCTCTCTCCTTCTTCTCCTGCCTCCTCCGTCGGTCTGCGACCTCTCTCTCCTTCTTCTCCTGCCTCCTCCGTCGGTCTGCGACCTCTCTCTCCCTCGTTAACATTCAAAGCAGCATCAGAATAATTCCCATTGAAATAATTGATTTTTTTTGTCTGCTGGATGGCTCAATAAATAATGGATGGCTTCATCATCGGGGACTCTCAGACCCTAGAGGCTGAGTGACGGCTGGTACTAATAAACACACACACACACACACACACACACACACACACATACCTGCACTAGTTGGCAGGATGGGGTTGTGTATTTCCATATGATGCAGATGGTGGAGATGAAGAGAGGACGTGACATCATGGACTGCAGAATGGACTGCTGAGAGTAAAGTGATGCTCTGATTGTGATTACAGGTCGGCTTGTTAAATGTTAATTACTTTAATTTGTTTACTTTAGCTTCGTTTAGCTTGAAAATGACATTTGTAACGTTCTTCACTAATACAACTTCAACGAGAGTGAGATAATCTCACTTGCAACCATTACAATCAAAAGTAATGTCGGTTCATAAAGGTTATTCGCTTTTGTAGCTCGGAAGCCGAACACCTTGGTTTAAACACCAAGAAGCACGAGTTGATTCCATCAGAATGAATCGCCTACCTCCACATCCAGCAGACACACAACCGCTGGTGTGTGTGTCCACATGATGAATGTGCATCTAAAGTCCAAATCCAGATGAGCTATCAAAGTCCAGCCATTTATGAATGCTTAAAATGAATTGAAGTGCCACAAACAAAAGACATAAAGGAGCAGGGAAGAGTGGATCCTGCCTACATGTGTGAGATCACACTAAATGAGAGGAGTTGATCTACAGGGCGGCTGTGGCTCAGAGGGTAGAGCAGGTTGTCCACCAATCGGAAGGTCGGTGGTTCGATCCCCGGCTGCTCCGGGTCACATGTCGATGTGTCCTTGAGCAAGACACTTAACCCCAAATTGCTCCCGGAGGCATAGCCATCGGTGTGTGAATGAGTATTTAGATTAAATCCTGATGGGCAAAGTTGGCACCTTAGTAGCCTCTGCCATCAGTGTATGAATGTGTGTGTGAATGGGTGAATACTGACATGTAGTGTAAAGCGCTTTGAGTGGTCGGAAGACTAGAAAAGCGCTGTATAAGTCCAAGTCCATTTACCATTTACCATTTTACAGGAGAATAAAGATTTGAAAACCAGACAGAATACCTGAGAGCCTTACTGCATCATATTCTATTAGAGTTTTATATTTATAAATAAAGTCGTCTGAACGCAGCGACCACCGTCCGGTATGTAACGGCCTTTCATTCATCTGAACGTAGCGACCACCGTCCGGTATGTAACGGCCTTTCATTCATCTGAACGTAGCGACCACCGTCCGGTATGTAACGGCCTTTCAGTCATCAGAACGTAGCGACCACCGTCCGGTATGTAACGGCCTTTCAGTCATCAGAACGTAGCGACCACCGTCCGGTATGTAACGGCCTTTCAGTCATCTGAACGTAGCGACCACCGTCCGGTATGTAACGGCCTTTCAGTCATCAGAACGTAGCGACCACCGTCCGGTATGTAACGGCCTTTCAGTCATCTGAACGTAGCGATCACCGTCCGGTATGTAACGGCCTTTCAGTCATCAGAACGTAGCGACCACCGTCCGGTATGTAACGGCCTTTCAGTCATCTGAACGTAGCGACCACCGTCCGGTATGTAACGGCCTTTCAGTCATCTGAACGTAGCGATCACCGTCCGGTATGTAACGGCCTTTCAGTCATCAGAACGTAGCGACCACCGTCCGGTATGTAACGGCCTTTCAGTCATCTGAACGTAGCGACCACCGTCCGGTATGTAACGGCCTTTCAGTCATCTGAACGTAGCGACCACCGTCCGGTATGTAACGGCCTTTCAGTCATCAGAACGTAGCGACCACCGTCCGGTATGTAACGGCCTTTCAGTCATCAGAACGTAGCGACCACCGTCCGGTATGTAACGGCCTTTCAGTCATCTGAACGTAGCGACCACCGTCCGGTATGTAACGGCCTTTCAGTCATCAGAACGTAGCGACCACCGTCCGGTATGTAACGGCCTTTCAGTCATCAGAACGTAGCGACCACCGTCCGGTATGTAACGGCCTTTCAGTCATCTGAACGTAGCGACCACCGTCCGGTATGTAACGGCCTTTCAGTCATCAGAACGTAGCGACCACCGTCCGGTATGTAACGTCCTTTCAGTCATCTGAACGTAGCGACCACCGTCCGGTATGTAACGGCCTTTCAGTCATCTGAACGTAGCGACCACCGTCCGGTATGTAACGGCCTTTCAGTCATCAGAACGTAGCGACCACCGTCCGGTATGTAACGGCCTTTCAGTCATCAGAACGTAGCGACCACCGTCCGGTATGTAACGGCCTTTCAGTCATCAGAACGTAGCGACCACCGTCCGGTATGTAACGGCCTTTCAGTCATCAGAACGTAGCGACCACCGTCCGGTATGTAACGGCCTTTCAGTCATCAGAACGTAGCGACCACCGTCCGGTATGTAACGGCCTTTCAGTCATCAGAACGTAGCGACCACCGTCCGGTATGTAACGGCCTTTCAGTCATCTGAACGTAGCGACCACCGTCCGGTATGTAACGGCCTTTCAGTCATCTGAACGTAGCGACCACCGTCCGGTATGTAACGGCCTTTCAGTCATCAGAACGTAGCGACCACCGTCCGGTATGTAACGGCCTTTCAGTCATCAGAACGTAGCGACCACCGTCCGGTATGTAACGGCCTTTCAGTCATCAGAACGTAGCGACCACCGTCCGGTATGTAACGGCCTTTCAGTCATCTGAACGTAGCGATCACCGTCCGGTATGTAACGGCCTTTCAGTCATCTGAACGTAGCGACCACCGTCCGGTATGTAACGGCCTTTCAGTCATCTGAACGTAGCGACCACCGTCCGGTATGTAACGGCCTTTCAGTCATCTGAACGTAGCGACCACCGTCCGGTATGTAACGGCCTTTCAGTCATCAGAACGTAGCGACCACCGTCCGGTATGTAACGTCCTTTCAGTCATCTGAACGTAGCGATCACCGTCCGGTATGTAACGGCCTTTCAGTCATCTGAACGTAGCGACCCCCGTCCGCCCACACAGAGTTCAGGGTTCTCCATGAAAACTGTTTAAAGTGGTGTCTACACTATTAAAGTTGTGTCCTGTGGGTGGGAACATTGACTCCCACATGGCTGTGTGAGACTGATGTACAGACAGTTTCATAAGAGACAAGCCCGACATTAACCAGAAAGTGAGAACCGTCTGTATACAGGTGTGTTGATGCTACACTAAAAACCTTAAATTTCCTTTCATCCCCCGACGCCGGCATGCCGGCTGCTGTAATCCTGCTTCGAGCTTCATACTGTTTATTTTTGCGGAGGCTTACTTATTTTTCTTTCTTTTCTCAAACCCTTTGAACAACTTTTGAAAGGCAAATCCAATCCCTGAATAGGACCTGCCTCCATCACTCCGCCAGAACACTTCTGCATTCAGCTGAAAGATTTGACTGAATAGATGCTGCGTTGCTTCAAAGAGCCATAAAACGTTTAATGGGGCTCGTTCTCGACCTCGTTCAGGTTACATAACCAGCGTTTCTTTCTCTCCGCTGCAGGAAGTGTATTGAGAGGAAACAGCCCAGCACGACGTGACCCCTGACCCCCCCACATAGTTTAATGGGAACATGAGGTTCGGAGAAGCACTCCTCTTTAATGAGACTTTATTTACAAAAGGGAAATGGTCTGACGATATAAAGTGAAGACATTCTGCTTTAATCAAGTCAATACTCCATGTCAGTCTGTTATATTTGCCATTAAAACATGCTTCCTGTCAGCAGGTATGTGTCACTCTGGCTTCAGAGCTCACCAGGCTGCAATCCCACTAAATACTCACTTCTTAAAAACACAGTCAGCAGCTCTAATGTGACCAGATTCACAGCGTCAGATTAGGAAGCGGCACGGTGAAACTTGCACAGCCGTACATAATAGGCAACACGTTCTCATCCCAACATACCGTCACTTTCGCCCTTTGGCGTCACTTTAGGATCAGGAAACAAAACCACTACAGTTAGGTTTAGGAAATAAATAACATGAAACTCAACGTTGTGAACGCGGGACACGAACGAGCAGCTGATTGTAACGAGACGCATGGAACGCGAGCAACAGTCTCCTGGATGAAAGGCTTGTGTTTGTTGGATCAATCCACCTTCAGTCCCGCCCGCTCACTGTCTGTCTTTTTGCTGTTTAAACTACATCAACAAACTCCCGGCGCACTTCCTCTGAGCGTTTACTGTTGCCGATGCTGCTGGATTTACATTGTGATGTTAATGGGACCACAATGGTGCTGAAGGTCTTTGTGGTGGTATTAAATGCAGATAAAGTGTCGGATTGGTGATCTCACTCCTGGGTTGTCAGATACTGACGCGTGGGCAGTGGCCCCTCGGATGCTGGTGAGTTTTACTCCACTGTAAACCCACCACATCATTATTAGACGCTCAGAACAACGGGCGTAGTATTTAAGAGTGATTTAAGTCCGCTATGGGTGCTGAGGAGGGGACAAACAACACAGAACTTTTACTCAAGGGACCGGCGCTCGTGTATATTTACAGATGACATCCAGCGCCAATATAAGTCCAGGATGTGTTTAGACTGGTTCTAGCAAAAGTAAGTAAAAAAAAACACCTTCTGTCATCTCTGTTTATTGAGCAGTTGTGTACAATAATAAATACATATAGTGGTTTTAACAGTTAGTGTTGGATCTATTCATGAAGGTAAAGGATGATAAATGGGATTAGTAGGAGTTTTCTTTGCCTGGAGGTCAGACGGAGCAGCAGATTGAACGTTTTGATGCATCGATCTCTAAAAGCAGAGGTGTGTCCACGCCGGCAGTAACCCACCCAGCACATCCTCCTAATGACAGACTGAAGGAACAGCAGTCTGGAACATAACGCTCCGATGTGTCGGGTCTGAATGCCAGCAGGTCGAAGGTCAGCAACATAATGTGGGCGAGCAATTACTGATGAATGAAGTCTCAGCATGTAGCATCCCCTCAGGTCAGAGACACACAGCGGGACTCCATGTTTCCACACTGACGAACCCGTGTTTTCAGCTGACCTGATGAAAACACAGAGAAGAAAAAAGCTCCACGTGCTGTTTTCACCTCCGTTATTATCCGTCTGAACCGGCAGTTAGAGACCATTTGGGCTTTTATCAGGAGTGCATCAGCGTATTCAGCCGATGGAGTCGAGCTAACTGGATCCCGCTGCGTGTCCTGACCTGCTCACAACAGCGAACACTCAGCTCCACTGAAATGATTCAACCTTTTCTCGCTAACACACCGGCTCCGCGAGCCGAGCGATAATCAGAAGCTGTGTCCGACACCGCTCGTTCACCGGTTCCTTTATGAGGGCTTCTCATCGCTGCGAGGCCCGGTGAGTAAGTCACGACTGGTTTCGTGTTTTTTATGCACCTTTTCAATTTGTGCGTTGACACAACGTAACCTGCTTCTTCTTCTGCTGTAGACAAAGCATTCATTCCCTGCTGCTACACACCATTACAGGCACCCACTCCATCAGAGAGAGCCAAACATAAAGCAGAAGAAGAAGAAAACAGGAGTCTAGATGGAGGCCCTTGACACCGTAATGGCTGATAAGAGCACCACATTCATTACAGTGACAAAACACCAATGCCATCTTACTGTAGGTGGGAGGTCGCAATGAATCAGAGCTCAATAAATGATGTCATCTTGTTTTGTTTTTATATTTTTGCATTCATGATGATGGAAACACTGATTTAGCACATTGGGACACTATTTTGTGGAATATTTTGAGGGCTCTATGTAGTGTATAAATCTCACACTTTATACACTCAAGTACCGCTCTGGAAGGTAAATATGGTGGCAAACAGAGTGATATGGGAAACAGCCCGGGTAATTACAGCTGAAAGCAGCAAAACATACAGAAGCATGGAGGTTTTATATACTGCTGATTATGGACATCAAATATTCACACACGATTATTGCAATTTATGTCAAAAGGTGCAGCCCCTTCTCCTTCACATTACAACTGCAGCCAGAGCTGGAGTGATTCTGAATGTAAGCAGTTTGAGTGATGAAGATCAATGATAAACATCTATAGATCTATCTATTAGAAATCACAGCATCCTGCTGTTAGAAGACGCGTACAGGGTGATACAGGGTGCTACAGGGGGGATTTACCCCCTCTCTGGTCTACAGTATATATTCCTGCCTCTGCTGAATTATTTTGATCCCTGGTGGACAAAATGTATCCCTCCCTCATAGTGATTACTGCTACTTCACCAATAGGCCATATACCTCAAATAAAGAGATTTGTATTTTATTTTAGAGCCTATAGAGCAGGGGGCAGCAGCCTGCGTCTCTGGAGCCTCGTGCGTCTCTTTAGCCCGTCTCCAGTGCGTCTCTTTAGCCCGTCTCCAGTGCGTCTCTTTAGCCCGTCTCCAGTGCGTCTCTTTAGCCCGTCTCCAGTGCGTCTCTTTAGCCCGTCTCCAGTGCGTCTCTGGAGCCTCGTGCGTCTCTTTAGCCCGTCTCCAGTGCGTCTCTTTAGCCCGTCTCCAGTGCGTCTCTTTAGCCCGTCTCCAGTGCGTCTCTTTAGCCCGTCTCCAGTGCGTCTCTGGAGCCTCGTGCGTCTCTTTAGCCCGTCTCCAGTGCGTCTCTTTAGCCCGTCTCCAGTGCGTCTCTTTAGCCCGTCTCCAGTGCGTCTCTTTAGCCCGTCTCCAGTGCGTCTCTTTAGCCCGTCTCCAGTGCGTCTCTTTAGCCCGTCTCCAGCGGCTCTCACAAAAAATATATAGAAATGAATGGTTATTTCTTTTAACATTTTAACTTTAATTAATCATTGTTGTAGGCCTAGAGTGATTCTTACGTTCTCCATTTGTAAAAATGTGTAGCCTATATAAGGGATGCACCGATACCAATGGGCCGATACCCAAAGCCCAGCTATCGCTATCGCTATCGCTATCGGGACTGAGAAAGTGGGATTGGTGCATCCCTAGCCTTTACACTGAATAATAAAATAAGTTTGAACAATTCAGAAAACTAAACTGTGTGTCATAGCCTACGTACATCTACGGCCCGGCACTTATCATCTAATTTTGCCGATCCTCAACAGTGTTGGCTCGTCTGGAGTTTCCCGAGCTACAGTGGGTTTCCAAATCCAAAAAAAGAGAAAAGTCTTAGAGGAAAATGGAGAATTTAATAGTGCGTGAACAGATTGGTTTGCTTTCAAGTATATTCATTTTGATGATAGCACGTTGTGCACGTTGCATTTTGAGATTGTTTTCTATTTAATATTGAAGTTTATAGATAAGTGTAGTCAGGCCTGGCCGAGTGGAGCTCTCCACGGTGCTGAAAGGAGTTCTGTTAAATTAGCATTTAACTTTATGTGTCCACATGAGGAAAGGACGAGGCAAGACAGAGAACATATCACACTACTTGAGGAATTAAAAAAATGGATTCAAATATTCCTGCGAAAGCAGTGGTTAAATTAAAATCCATCGTTGACTTTTGGAATAATCCTCCAAACCAACAAACCAACGCCGGTGAAAACATAACCTCCTTCCTAGGCCTTCAGCCGTGGTGGAGGGAATGATGTCATCAACATTAGAGATAAAAAACAAACTGCTTCTCCAAACACTTGTGATTGGTCAGATGTTTTACCTGTGAGATGATGTCACACATGGTGAAACTCACTGATGGGGGGTGGGGGGATGTGCAGCAGGAACGCTTTGAAGCAATATTAAAGAAACCCGTCCTCAATGCTGTGTTCTGGTTTTTGTCTGTCGGCAAAGCAGTTGAGTACTGTACTGGTGTGTGTGTATGTGTATGTGTGTGTGTGTGTGTGTGTGTGTGTGTGTGTGTGTACGCCACAACGTCACTCATGTGTGTCGAAGCTGAAACTCGTCGACTGTGTGTGTGTGTGTGTGTGTGTGTGTGTGTGTGTGTGTGTGTGTGTTTATGTTTACAGACAAACATGAAACATCGACATGCAACACTCACCTTATCGGCTTTGTGAATAACACACACACACACACACACACACACACACACACAGGAAGTGTTGCATTGTGTCTTTGATGTGTCAGAGTGCGAGTACTTCACTGCCCGCCTGGAAAAACGGAACGAATCAGAGGATTAGGGAGGCCTGGGAGACACTGCAGGGTGGGGGTGTGTTTGTTGTATGTGTATATTGTGTGTGTGTGTGTTTGTTGTGTGTACGTGTGTGAAGTCTAAATGGGGGCGGGGGGGGTCACGCTATGTTTGGTGCTCTGATTGCTGATCCACTTCCTCTTCATCAAAGAGACGAGGAGGACGAGGAGGAGTGACGCCGCTGCAGCCTGAAGCCAGCCAGGAAATTCAGGGGGGAGTCGGAGGTCGATGTGACGGCGTGATGAGGATGGGGGGTGGGGGGGTCGCGGTCACATTTTGGTGATTAGATAGGAAGAGGGAGGGTCACTTCCTGTTGATACTGTTAAATAAACAATCCCGTGACGATGTGAGAGCAGCAGCTCAAACTTTGTCTCTCTGGACGGCTGACCTCTGTCAACTTGTTCCAGTCCAGTTCGGGGCAGCGTTCCCGAGGTTTTGGGGCGACGTCCGCCCGCCTCCAGGTGCGTGACGAGTGTGTAATCCTCCAGCGACATGCAGGAGGGTTTCACACGAGAGCAGCCGAGCTCTTCAAAACGAGTCCAAACAGGCAGATGGCTCTGATTGGAAATCTAGTTTGAAATGAAAATACATCTTAGTGTGCAGCGATGCAGACAGTCTCTATCTCCGTCTCCGTCTCTGTCTGTCTTTTATAATCCCTGTGTGCAGAGTGCTGCTTACAACTCGCTGTCAATTTATTAGTAAAGTTTCAAGAGTTTCAACTTTTCCTGTCATATGTAAGACGTAATAGCACGTTTCACTGTGCTGTGGCCACCTCCATGACATACACTAAACTAATGCACAATGACAAAGTAAACCAAAGTTAAAACATGAATAAATGTCTAATAAAAATAAAATAGAATAGTCCAAAAAGTCAAAATTAATAAATATAGAAAAAATAAATGGAACCTTGAAAAATAAAATAAAGTACAATAATATAAATAATCACACAATAAAATAATCAACATAGAAAAAAGTGGATAATTAACAATAAAAAATGCACAATTAAAATATATTAAAATAAATAAACAAAAAAATAGTAATGGTAAAATATACAATGTTATTTCATGTCAGAATATACTAAATTAATTCTGAATAAACATCTAACCATTTAATATATTGTTTACATCCATAAATATAATATTTTATATTAATTTTGTTGTCTTGTTAAAATAAAGATCTGCTGTTTTTTTTAGACTACCAGACAAAAAGCATTTGCAGTCAGACAAACACAACAAAGAAATAACAAATATAAAGTTAGACAACATTTAAGAACTACAAAAAAAAACACAATTCGACAAGTTAAAAACAAAAATTTAATTTAAGTCAAAATCTTAGTTTTTATTGGGTGTTAAACCTCGGTGGAGGTTTTGGCCTGATGGTGATGGTGGGCCGCGTTAAGGAGGTGAAAAGTTTTTATCTAAACATGTTTTACATTCAGTGTTTCAGTGTTTCTCACCAACACACATCGTGTGAATCATTGAGCTCCAACAAATGTGTTGAATGCATTAATAAAACATTTCATATTTAAAGTATTTGTCATGTTTACTAGCTTGCAGTCGGATTCTTCCGTCTTTGCCAGTGCATCGCTGCACATCTCGGCGTGTCGGTCAGTGGAATAGTGTGAAACCATCGGCAGGAATGTGTGTCATGTCACCCATGTGCGTGTGTGTGCTTGAGATAAACAGAACGAGGTGCCACTAATAGATAACTCATAAACAATGTGTATATTAGTTTTGGAAATGCACTACAAGGTGAAAAGCAGGTGGACATCCTGTCCATGATAAGACACCTGTACACACAGCCAGCTCCACAGAGGAACGCTTCTCTCTGTTTGCTGTGGAAGAACTTGACATGTCTGCACAGAGTCCTGACCTCAACCCCGTCCAACAGGTTTATTCATATACTGTAGCATCTTTCATACAATCATTGAGTCCAAAGTGCTTCACAGAGCGAGATTAAGACTAGACATTACAACAATGAACAATACAATGTTTAAATTAATAAAAGTCGTGAGGATAAATAAGAAACAAGAGATATGAAACCCACTCATTAAGACTTAAGTAAAAGATATGTGTTAAGGTTTCACACCGACTGTGAGCCAGACCTGAGGCCTGGACTACGAAGTGAGTTCAACATACCCTGGGTATCTTCTCCTTATCTGGCTTCACTAACCCTAACAACCAAGATCACGCTAAGCGGTCCTACGATGCTGGTTATCAACTCAGTAAATCAACCCAGAGTTTCTCAGTCTGGTTATGAGCGTGTTCACATGAACGGGGCGGGGTTTACAGCATCTGACCAATCACAGACATGAACAAGTCTACAGACTGCAGACAGACAGACAGAGAGACACATTTAACAAAGGAAGAGCAAACTATAGTAGACAAATACGAAGAAGTTAAACACTCCAGACTAAAAGTAACAGTTGTAACAGGAACTCTGGATGTGTAAATGCATAAATTAACAGACTTATTAATTTAACAGAACACTCAAAAGCCGGATATAGCTGTCTTGATAAAAATAACTTTAAGAAGAATGATGGACGAATGGATTACACTTCATTACGCCCTGTAACAATAGTGTGGTGTGTATGATTATTTCAACCTTCTTTCAGCTGCGTCTCCGTCTCCGGCGGCCTGAAACGGACTCAAGACCAAGAAAAATAAATAAATATAAAAACATAATTCAAAGCGGTAAACACCCTCAGTATAAATCCAGCTGTCCTTCCTGCATCTGTCAGTTCAAACTGTGTTGTTTTTAGTCTGATTATGACTTCTTCATATTTGTGTAATATTACCAAACGATCTGCTCACTGCTCTCTGATTGGTCAGTAGGCGGTGCTTTTATAGGAGTTGATCTCTTATCTGGAACATAACCTGCTCCGGAGCAGGTCAGCTGTTCAGCATCAGTTACCATGGTGATCTACCCCGGTAAGAAGTGAACCACCTTCGTAGGACGGAAAACCCTGAAGGGTTAAACCCTGAAGTTACCTCGCTAACGCCACATCCTGCTTCGTAGTCCAGACCTCTGATCACCAACGTCAGTGTTGGACTTCACTGCTGCTCTGCTGTCTGAATGGGATCAACCTCCTGCAGCAGGTTCAGCAGCACGTTAATGAACATGGTTTTGGATCACTCAATGTGATGTCATGTTTGTGTGTCCAAATACTTTTGAACATTTAGTGTTCTTCCATGAAACAAAAAATAAAACCAGTGGATTCTTTGGCCTGATGCTGGTCCTGAACAAAGGTCAGGGGGGGTCACACAAATTATGTAAATTCAGCCTCTGGAGAACATGAATATTCACACAAACTTCCATGGCCAGTAGTGGTGGAGATATTCAGCTGTGAACCAAAGCGACTTAATTCCGAACACAGCGTCAGCGGGTGGACGCGTGCAGCAGGAATACAGAGCAGAGCGTTCATTAAGGCTCAAGCGAGGCTCCGTCAGCTCGCTACAGGGCATGTTTAGCCTCACCAAACTGATCCTGCTTTGTCTGTCGCTGATGTTAAGCTTATGTTATTGCAGCCGGGGGGATTTTAATTAAATCAAGGGGCTCTTCACACTATTGTTATGCATAAACAAACTATTTGAATTAAATAAGAGTAAAACGTTTTGCTGTTTGCCGTCCATATCTGCACTGTAGATTACAGGACTGCAGAGGAAGCTGCAGAAACCGACACACCGCCAATGGCATACAGATCAGTGTGTGTGTGTGTGTGTGTGTGTGCGTGTGTGTGTGTGTGTTGTTGTCTCCAAGCGACTCTGGAGACAATTAAAGCCCCAGAGGAGAGTCTCATGTGCTCTGCATGTATATCTTTGCATTTCATCTCAGACTGAAAATGAGTGCTAGCTGGAAGGCGTTGCTCAAAGGCACTGTGGCTGAAGAGAGTAGAATCTGTAATCTGTTATGTCACTGACAGATGTAAAACACAAACACAGTGCAAGAACTTTAATAAGCTCACATTTTATCAAAGAGTAATTAAACAAGTTTATGACTCTGACCAGATGTTCAGCAGCAGTGTTACAGTTGTAGATACTGCGCCGGCCTCGGGGGTCGGTCCTATCTGGTCCTCGTTGTTGGCCGTGTTCTCCGCTGGGTGGAGCCGAGACCTCGTCAGAGATGCAGCACACCTGAGCAGGCTGAGAGCTCAAGAGGTTATAAATCCGACCTGGCCTGGCGTTGTCATTTGCTTGTACTCTGTGTTTCACACTCCTCACCCCCCCACTCATTCAGACATTGCATACAGACCGACCTGCTGACAAACACATGTGCGGTCTCCCTCTTTTGTCCTAATCCTCAGTGAGAAGGACTTCTGTAAATCTGGACCTAAAAAAGAAACAGTCAGATTTACAGCAGCCGAGGCCTGGATATCCAAACTGTTAGTCCTGGTATGAGTTGAGCTCCAGAGACTCTGGCTCCTACATTCCCCACAATGCAAATCAAAAGTGTGGTGATATACTGTAAATTCTAGACACTCCCTACCTGGTAACACTTATTCCATCTTTCAAACTCCACCCCTCCAGTTTGTACCGCAGGCTTTCACCCTTATATTAGTCTTAATTTAAATTTACCTTGACAAAGCTCCTCCAGAGCCACGGACGACATTAACGATCACTGAGGACACATGTTAATACCAGGTGTGAACAGGGCCTCAGGTAGCGACTAGCTGGCGAAGAAAGTGGAACATTTAGCAGCTTCACAGATACATATTTTTCTCAGGAGGTTGGTGGAGACCAAAAACAGAGCGAAAAGAGAGAGAATATTGGACTTCATCACAAACTGTAACAGGATGATCACGTTGCTCTGTGTCCGCTGGATGTGGACGTAGGAGGCTGTTTGTGTCTGTCATATTGTTGGGAAGTTTTTATGTCCTCTAGTGGCAAAACAAATAAATACTGTAGCTTTAAATCAACCAACTGCTGGGAGAGATGTCGGCCAATCAGAGTGGTGCAGGAAGAAAAAAGGCGCCCATTGCTCTTTCACTTCTCCCGGGTGGAATAAAAGAGAGGGTTTTACAGTGAGCGGTAACTGACACTTGGCGTGATCATGATTAACATGTGTTTCATATTTCACACAGCTTCTGGTGGAGAGAACAGGGCGTGTTGGTAGAACGGGTTCTGGAGTGGTGCGTGGGTGTGTGTGTGTGTGTGTGTGTGTGTGTGTGTGTGTGTTATGAATCCCAGAGATCAATGCAGCGTTTGATCTGCATGTATCTGAGTGAAGTGAGCTTCCACAGAGCTTCCAGAGCTACCAGCCCAGGGGGAGGCTCGGTGTAACGGGCAACATCTCGCTCCGCTACCCCACCAGCCCCTCCAACACACACTCACACACACACACTTTCATCTGCTCTGCTGTTTCATCTCTCCCACACACACACACACACACACACCAGCTCGCTGCAGCAGCATCACGTCCATCATGTTCCTGCAGGAACAAAGGCTCTGAGCTCCGACTTAAAAGCATCTGTAGCTGATTCTCATTCAGAGATTCATTCAGGGTGAAGGAGTTATTTTTAATTAAATTGCAGTTTGATAATGCATAAGTATATTCCATTACTATTTTGCTATTTCCTTCCGATAGGAGAGTTCACAGGGTCGCCTCAGTTATTAGTCAGATTACAGATTAAGTTATTTTTTTTGCCGTGTTTGCTGTAGCTCTTAGCTAGCTAACAATGTAGCTTCTGGATCAGCACAATTGCTGTATACGAACCCGCACACTATACTAGTAATACAACCTCATACTATACTAGTAGTACAACCTCATAATATCAGTCTGCATTGGACCACCTTGCCTACTGTATCCCACAATGCAAAGTGCTGGAACAGTACAGGCTACGGTTACAACAGCAGCAGCAGCCAAAAACGTTACTCCGACGTTTTGGGAGTTTCGAAGCTCCACAAACTGCTGTGACAGCGAGCTACAGCGGCTGACGGGGTCGCTGCCTCGCCGGCCGGACGGTGACGCTCACAGACCGCTTTGAGTCTGTAGACAAGAAGCTTTCATTTCCTTGATGACGGATCATTTTTTAAATATCACAACACAAATGACAGCCAATGTTTTTCTTTTTGCAGATTTGATTGTTGCACATTCATTAGACATCCAAACAACAACGCTGAGACGTTGTGTTTCCTTCTTTTGTTCGTTTCCATGTTGGAAGGCTTCTGAACTGATATTCACTTATTGTGTGAGTGATTTCTGCCTCTCTTGCTTTCTTCTTCTCCGCTGCCTCATATATAAGGATCTTCTTTTTAAAGTCAGGTTCAGAGGAACGTGTCAAAGGCTGCCAATCTGCAGACAATGTCTATCATCCATTACTCGTGTTACGCTCTTGATTTTGAAGGCAGAACATGTGTCACATCCTCGACATGTTCACCCAGTGAGTAGCTTCTTTGAACAGTTCTTCTTAATACGTCCACAGTCTTTGTGTCCCCTGATGTCCCACAATGCTTTGAGAAGTAATTCACTCGTGTCTCAAAGAAAATTCAAAAGGGTCACTATTTAATTACAGTGCATTAAATGGCTCGTCACCCTTTGGAACAGTCTACTGTGTGCCATGAATATCAACAGCAGATCCAACCCCAACGCATCAAATACCGCCATTTGGTCAGCGCCCCTCGGCATCGGGAACTCCAATGTAAACCCACCCACGCCGTTATTCCACGGTCGGAGCAAGTGATGTAGTATTCATATCGTGAAAGCCCATTAAGAGGGCGGGAAGGGAGGTGGAGGGGTCAAACAAACACAAGACTTTCAACCAGGAGACCGCTGTCCGTGTCCCGTGTGAATCTAAAAGTAACGTAGAAGTATTTTGTCACGTTAGTCTGTAGTCATGTGAGTCCGTTGAGTCGTTATTCAGAAAGGACACATGCATGAAACGAGAGCATATTGACACGCCGTCCCTGAACAGTCACACTGGAAGAGAACCTGGTGCGTCTGTCTCCGATGCCGAGGGGCTCTGACCGAGCGGCGGTATTTGATGAGTTGGGAGTGAGAACGGGTTGGCCAAACTTAAACCCTGTTAAAAAATAGCTTCTGTTTTATTAAAACACATTATCATTAAAGATCGGGTCCATGATGTTGGAAAGGTAGCATGATCTGAAAGTAGCATGGCCTCAGGAGCTCCGTCTAAAGAAAGACCATTTCAACCAATAGAACAGAACATCGTCAACCCTGCCTTCAAAGGCTGAAAGACAAACAAGTACAGTACATGCATTTACAGTACAATCAGTACACACACTCACACACACACACACACACACACGATCACATGCACACGCAACCAAACCTGCACATGTATGAGTGCTGAAAACACGTGTCTGAAAGCAGCAGGAATTCCTGTTGGACTGCCAGATATAGACTCACAGATCCAAGAGCAAGCTATCCACCTGCAGCGCACACACACACACACACACACACTCGCACACACACGCACACACACACACACACACACACACACACACACACACACACTCACACACGCACACACACACACACACACACACACACACACATACACACTCATGTACAACTCCACACACACACACGCACACACACACACAATCGCTGCACACTGGAACAACATGAATTCCAATTAAACCCCCCCCCCCCCACACACACACACCAGAACTTGTGTGAGACATGCATTTGCTCACACACCATGCAACATGCACTCCTGCTGGCATCCTGAATATTCAGACAAGCTATCAAACACACACACACATACACACACGGTGGACTAAAACACTCACACACTGGTGTGCACGTGCAAGTGCACGCTCATCTCGCAGTCTCTCGGCGCCGCTTGCAGCTTGTCAATGCAGAGTCGGCGTCCCGCGATACGGACAGCTCCAGATGGCGCTGTCACGGCTGTCACCGAACCGCATCTCCCAGAATACACCTGTGACAGCTGAAACATGTGCGCCCAGTCAGAGCGGCGCCGCTACAGAGACTAATTATCACCAGCAGTCCAGCCGCCACCACCACCGCCACCGCCACCGCCGCCTCGTACACGGGGCCCGCGCCTCGTCGTCACCTTACAAGGTTGCCCGAGTCCGGGGCGACAAATCAACGGTGTCGTTAGCGTACGGCTGTTTGGAGAGAGATGGAGCGTAACCGTGGAGACACACGGCCGCCGTGCTGCGGCTAACGGAGGCTCAGTCTCTTAATTGTATCTCAAGGTCGGGTTAACTGTTGTCACATGACACCGTTTATTTATTCTGATCTGTGTGTACTCTGTAGACAAGTTTGAGTCTTTTACACTTTTATGAGACTTTCTACAGTTTATCTGACAGCTGGAGTGTCAGTTTACTTCACATACAGACGCTGGAGTGTCAGTTTACTTCACATACAGACGCTGGAGTGTCAGTTTACTTCACATACAGACGCTGGAGTGTCAGTTTACTTCACATACAGACGCTGGAGTGTCAGTTTACTTTACATACAGACGCTGGAGTGTCAGTTTACTTCACATACAGACGCTGGAGTGACAGTTTACTTCACATACAGACGCTGGAGTGACAGTTTACTTTACATACAGACGCTGGAGTGTCAGTTTACTTTACATACAGACGCTGTAGTGACAGTTTACTTTACATACAGACGCTGGAGTGACAGTTTACTTTACATACAGACGCTGGAGTGTCAGTTTACTTTACATACAGACGCTGTAGTGACAGTTTACTTTACATACAGACGCTGGAGTGACAGTTTACTTTACATACAGACGCTGTAGTGACAGTTTACTTTACATACAGACGCTGTAGTGACAGTTTACTTTACATACAGACGCTGTAGTGACAGTTTACTTTACATACAGACGCTGTAGTGACAGTTTACTTTACATACAGACGCTGGAGTGACAGTTTACTTTACATACAGACGCTGGAGTGACAGTTTACTTTACATACAGACGCTGTAGTGACAGTTTACTTTACATACAGACGCTGTAGTGACAGTTTACTTTACATACAGACGCTGGAGTGACAGTTTACTTCACATACAGACGCTGGAGTGTCAGTTTACTTTACATACAGACGCTGGAGTGACAGTTTACTTTACATACAGACGCTGTAGTGACAGTTTACTTTACATACAGACGCTGGAGTGTCAGTTTACTTCACATACAGACGCTGTAGTGACAGTTTACTTTACATACAGACGCTGGAGTGACAGTTTACTTTACATACAGACGCTGTAGTGACAGTTTACTTTACATACAGACGCTGGAGTGTCAGTTTACTTCACATACAGACGCTGGAGTGACAGTTTACTTTACATACAGACGCTGTAGTGACAGTTTACTTTACATACAGACGCTGGAGTGACAGTTTACTTTACATACAGACGCTGTAGTGACAGTTTACTTTACATACAGACGCTGTAGTGACAGTTTACTTTACATACAGACGCTGGAGTGTCAGTTTACTTTACATACAGACGCTGGAGTGACAGTTTACTTTACATACAGACGCTGTAGTGACAGTTTACTTCACATACAGACGCTGTAGTGACAGTTTACTTTACATACAGACGCTGTAGTGACAGTTTACTTTACATACAGACGCTGTAGTGACAGTTTACTTTACATACAGACGCTGTAGTGACAGTTTACTTTACATACAGACGCTGTAGTGACAGTTTACTTTACATACAGACGCTGGAGTGACAGTTTACTTTACATACAGACGCTGTAGTGACAGTTTACTTTACATACAGACGCTGTAGTGACAGTTTACTTTACATACAGACGCTGGAGTGACAGTTTACTTCACATACAGACGCTGGAGTGACAGTTTACTTTACATACAGACGCTGTAGTGACAGTTTACTTTACATACAGACGCTGGAGTGACAGTTTACTTTACATACAGACGCTGTAGTGACAGTTTACTTTACATACAGACGCTGGAGTGACAGTTTACTTTACATACAGACGCTGGAGTGACAGTTTACTTTACATACAGACGCTGGAGTGACAGTTTACTTTACATACAGACGCTGGAGTGTCAGTTTACTTTACATACAGACGCTGGAGTGTCAGTTTACTTTACATACAGACTCTATAGCACACATTTGAGCTAAAGTATATAACGCAACTATTATCACTAATTTAATCAAAAATAGATCAAACACGACTGGAATTACTTTTCTTTTGATTGTAAATTCAAGTCAGTTATGTGCACTTTTACCTCCAGTAAGCACTGATTTGCAGGTCAAAAGACGTCTTGATGTCAAAGTGAGAATTCTTTTTAGATGTGAGCACAAAAGGCGTACAAATGCCACAATAATGCACAATTCATTCAGCGTGCAATAAATACGCCTTTCTTGATTTCGGTGTGTCATTTGTACGCCATCCCATTGAGCAAAGACACGTCCAAAAGACGTCAATTTAACGTCTCTGTCGACCGTCCAAAAAACGTCCACTGAGGAGCCAGAATGAACGTTTTTACGACGTCTTTTTTAAGCGTCTTTTTAACGTTCAACTATTGATGTCAACCTGAGTTGCACGTCCGCAGACGTCCAAAAAGGCCCCAAACCAGACGTTCAAATAATAAACCCAACTTGCAAGTCCACCAGACAGACGTACAGAAGTGGGTCTGGACTGACGGACGTTATACAAACATGATCTGAACGTCTTCCTGACGTCACATGTTTGCTGGGATGTGTCCTGTACTGACTGCAATGGAAACGCATCGGCGTATAAATGCTACAATAGAGTTAGTGACGTAGAATAAAAAGAGAGAAAGAACACTGATGGCGGCTGGCTCCGACAAACACAGCACCTTTAACCAGGAGACCGTTGTCGTGATGTTTGTCTCCTGTTTTTTATTGATGTTTGTATTCGTAGTAGTTCGTAGTTGTGTTACGTTGATTTCTGTTTGTGTTTTACTTAGTTTACGTACTTATTTTAAGCCCAACCATGACGTGTTCCTTTACCCTGACTTGTGCTTTTCTTCCCTGAACCTAACTGTGGTTGTTTGCGTGGCGTACAGATGTCCGTGTAATGTCGTGCTCTTTCTACGCCTTCCTGTGAAACCGGTTTGAGGATACATATAACCATGATTTCAACAGCATTTAAATGAGTATATTTCAATTTAAAGTAGGTCGTAACTATATCCATTAAATGCCAACATATGTAACCCAGATGTTTAAACACATTCATTTTGAAACCAAATGTTAACCTAGATATCTAACCAAGGTTCAACTCTCTGGAGTTCAAATAGAGTCGGATTTGTCTGGAGTCCAGGTTCAACATTTGGGACCTGATCCTGAATAGACCCAGCTCAAACTTCTCCTGACATACATCCATTCATTTACAAAAAGAGATGTGATCATACTGGACCTCAGGATACCTCAAAATGAGATGAACAGACCAAAGCATTGTTCACAGAAGAAAGGCTCTTTGTCTGAAGGTGTTGATTCATTCCTCGCTCCTCGTTCAAGGCTCTGCTTCATCACTGAAGAACCAACATTCAAATATTCAGACGCCCCAACAACTACACATTTCACAAGTAGCAGCCCGGAGTGAAGAAACGACGGCGCTTCCAAAGACAACATTTAATAAAAAGCTTCATTAAAAGACATTTTTTGCTGCACATTTCCTCCAATGTGAAAGTTTTTTTCTTTCCTTGGTTTGGCTGCTGAAACTCATTTATAGATAACTAAGGAAGCTGCCCTGGGAACAGTTGGAGTTATCTCACCACAATGGTTGAAATTTTGGTTTTAAAAAGGAAACTAAATGAGTTGCTCAGGTGGATGTTTTTTGCAGTGTCATGCTGGGAAGGATTCAAATTACCATTTTCTTTTCTTAAACTTTTTTGGGTGAGTTTATTAACCACCCAGTGGAACCACAGGGTGATGAAAACTAATGGATGGAACCTCTAAAATTATACTTTTGTTGACTTGAATTGGTGATATTGAGTGAATTCACCAGGTTTGCATTCAGATGTGTACAGCAGAGAGTCTCTGATGTGCTGCTGCAGAGAGGTGACGGACCTGTCCGTTAATTGAGAGTCTAATTGATATTTCTTTCTCTGTCAAGGTCGATAAGGAACAGTTTCCTCCCACAGATGGAGGTTTTTTTTCTCTCTCTCCTTTGTCTGCAGGATGAGTTGATTGTCACGCCGGGCTGGATGTGTTTTCTCAGTTTTTTACCCTTCCTCTGTCTCCCATTAGCACGCTGTTCGCTCATTCGCTCGCCGTGGCTTGGGGATGGCGGCGGCAGCGAGAGGCAGATCCATCACGACGCCGTGCTGCATATGGTAATTGTTATAATAGATGCAGAGCAGTTGCTTAAGGGCTGATGTTTTGGGAAACTGTTATTGAACTAATTACTCATTTGCATACTTTGTCTTCAGCGTTTAGCTCCAGATTCTGTCTCTCTCTGGAGTCACATTAAAAGTCGTTGAAAAAGGGGGAAACGTTGAGGAGCTCCGGCTGAGTGGCGTCTGCTTCCAGGCCTCCGCTCCCATCAGTCACTCGCTTAAACACTCAACTGTGGCTAAACTTCACTTCTGCTCTCATTTGTTTTCCATGAGTTTAATCAAAGTTTGCTTTGTTTAGCAAATAAAACACATATAAAGCATATATAACATAAATATTATATATATATATTATTAATAATTACTCCCTCCGTGTTCTGTTAGCTCAACTTACATTAAACAAAACAAAGAGGAGAACACTGATGGAACGATATGAGAAAGGTTTTAGTTTGTGCTCAGAAAGGGATTCGATTTGTTTTCTATGCTGACTGATAAGTGTCTGTAGCATCTGTAGTTCCTGATTGTAATCAAAAGTGAAGTAAATGCATGAATTGGGACAAATATTTAGACTATTAGTATACACAGAAAAAAGATATTCCTCCTTTTTCATTCATTCTCCTACCAATGTCCAGCAACACGTGTCAATTTCCACTCACTACATGCATACGGGCTTTTCAAAATAAACTTCTGTCTTCACAGGAAACTACTTTCTTTTAGGTTTAGGAAAAGATGGTGGTTTGGGCTCTAAAAAACTACACAAGAGGCGTTGCTTAGGTACGTAAGTTACGTGACAAATAAATCAACGTTGGCTTCTGGTTTCACACGGGGATATGAACGCCGGTCCTCCACCCATCCACCCCAACCTCCTCCCTACATGGCATTTGCCGCTCTTTATATTTCCTGATTCAATATTATGTGAATTACACACAACATACACGAAATACAATGCATTACTTTACGTAAGTATAGCCAAGAATGTTGTATGAGACCAGCCCGCACCGTGACATCACCCGTCCGTTTATGGAGGTCACCATCTTGGTTTCTCCTGTTGTTTTCTATTGGAACCGGAAGTGACACGACCTCATGTTTACAATGTTTACTGAGGTAATAAATCAAGTAGGCTCATTTTCTTATAGACTTCTATACAACCAGAGGAGTCGCCTCCAGCTGACCATGAGAGAGAATGCAGGTTTAAGGCTCTTCAGCTTTGGTTTCACTTCTCAGACCCGGAGGTTGCCGCCTGATAATAATTGATGTAATGACCCCGTGACCTTTCATCTAGCAACCCCCTCATAATATATTAATCATCAACATGGACTAAAGTTCATGGACCTTTCAGGAATCATTAATCAACTAAATGACTTCACACAGTTCTTTTTTTTTACAGTGTAATTGAGTCGATGTTTGATGAACAGATGTCGCTACTTTTCATTCAGTGTTGCCTTTCATGCATAATTCTCTGGTGTCACACCGTATAACGGAGTATTGTGATCCTGCTAACAGCCCCACCTGTGCACGGCTGTAATCTAAAGTCCAGACGGACGGCTGATGATTTGTTACACTCATAATTACAGTGGAATACGACACGTTCACGCGCCCTGAGGCTCACCGCAGTTATGCTTTAATCTACGGAGCAGTTGACTGCCTGTAAAGCTGAGTTATTATTTGTTTACCACGTATAAAGTGTACATTGATCACGAGCAGAGTGAAAGTGCAGCCGTGCTCACAAACTGGCAGAACAGCTCACCTCAGCAGAAAGACGAGGAGAGCGTCTCGTCGCGGCGGCTGAGTGAGCCGAGACGATCACGTCCCTCCTCGTTCCGTTTAGGTGACAAACTCCCCCGTCATTAACCTCTCTCTGCATTAATAGCAGCGTAATTAGTCCCTCATCCTCAATCCATAATGTTGAGTCAAGAAAGTGACGCTCATTTAGAACTAATTAGGCTTTTTGCAACGCCATTACACGGCTCCAATACGGCGAGGAGCTAACGACAGGCCGTGAGTCGGGATGTGAGACGCCGTCGGACGGCTGCAGGGCTGCTAAACGACAGCAGAGAGACGGGAGCACAAAGGAAGCACAGTCACAGGCTGAGGACTGAAGACAAGCTGCAAGTACGCACTTCTATCTGAGGAGAACACGTCAGAACCAGTCAGAACCAGTTAGTCTGTCTGAGGAGAACCAGTCAGAACCAGTCAGAGGGGAACCAGTCAGAACCAGTCAGAGGAGAACCAGTCAGAATCAGTCAGAACCAGTCAGAGGAGAACCAGTCAGAGGAGAACCAGTCAGAGGATGTTTGCAATCTCTGTTTGGGTTTACTGATGCTCCAGCACATTTTCATTCCCAGGGTGTCAAACACCAAGGCTTTCTCAAAGCCGTCGGCGTTAGCGTCGTTATGAGACGTACCGGGCGTTGCATTAAAACACAAACCAATGATCTTTTTCTAACCTTAACCAAGTCGTTTTATTGCCTAAACCGAACTAATCGTTTCACAACGTTAACCACGTGGCATTGTGCATTTCTGCAAGCGTGATATGAGACTGAAATCTTTATGAGACTCATTTTTAGTTCAGAAACATCAACACTCAACGTGTCCACGGTTTGCAGAAACATGACCTTTCTTTCCTGGCGACTGGGTCGGTGATTCTGTATGAAGCTGTTCGTTGTGTTTCTTTTGTGTTTGAACTGAAAGTTTGCTTTTCTTTGTTAAAAACTGAGATTGATTTTAGTCTGCTCTGATATGAACTTCTCCAAAGTTATTCACAAACCCAATTGATGAAGGTTTTTTCTAGCTGAAAGAGTAACATTGGCTCAGGGCGGCTCATTCTTTACATTCTTTACAACATAACAAAGTTGGCGGTCTGATCCTGCTCCTCCTCTTCCTCCTCTTCCTCCTCTTCCTCTTCCTGTCTGCATGGTGAACCGTCCTTGAGCGAGACATTGAACCCTAAGTTGCTCACGACGGGCCGGCCGGCGCCTTGCATGGCAGCTCCACCACCATCAGTATGTGAATGAGTTTGAATGAAGTCTGTTGTTTTGATGTAACTTTTTCTTCTAACACAATAATAATAATAAGGTGCTAATATGAGTCATGTAGTCGGAGCAGCACACAGGATTAAAAACACAAAGAGTCATGAGGCTCTGCTGCTCACTCCACAACCTTCAACTGGGAACTTTTAGACTGAAATCAATTAATCTCAGCTCAGTCAGAGAAATCAGACGGAGTAAATCCATAATGAGCGTCTGCCTTTATTACAGAGAGATGGCAGGAAATAAAGGAGAGAGAGATATGCAACAAATGTCTCCGGTGTCACAGGGGTTGGTTCATCATTTATTATTTGTGATTGGTTGCCATGCTGCTGGAGGACGTTATATGAGGCAGGTCAGAGGTCAGACGCTGGAGAGACAAAGGAGAGCAGATATGGATGCATTAGAGAGACACAGTGTGCTGCACACAAATAAAAAGATCTTTTCATGGACACCGTGATGGATAATGTGAGATGTAAACGATGACCCTCATCCCTCAAGTATCCTGGTTTACTTTTTGTTTGTGTCTGTTACCTATATATATATATGTATATATATATATATATAACCGATATGAATCATAACCGACATCGAGCTCCGTGCACGGCTGTGAGAAGAAAACCAGAGCGGACCTGCCCGAGCCAATCTGACCACGCAGTCCAACGAGCAACACTGTGGGGAATACAGTCAAGCTCACCTGGGATTCATATAAGGCCTTCATCCTTCTCTGGTTGATTGATAACCACGGCTCTCAGGTTGTGTTGATAGTACCAGGACCAGGACCAGGACCAGGACCAGGACCAGGACCAGGACCAGGACCAGGACCAGGACCAGGACCAGGACCAGGACCGAGGGTGTTGTGGTTCGTGGCGGCCTCCGGACTTTAATAAACTTTTACGGAGAGTGTAGGGAGAATCATATTCCCAACTCGTCAAGTACTGCTGCTCGGTCAGCGGCCCTATGCTTCAAGCTCTGACGCTCTAGGTTCCCGTCTAGCATCCGTTTTGGACGTGTCAGTTTCCTCTCGCAGCCTGTTTTTGAACGAAAAGTCCTATGAAAGCCTCGATAACGCGCGAGGTATTTGACATGTAATAAGAATGCCTTTCTTGTTTTTGGCGTGTCATTTGTGCACATCAACATAAATATGCAACGCTCAGCGCTAGTTACGTAGAATAACAAAGCGAGAAAGCCCACTTATGGCGGTCCAGGTGGGGGGGTGGATGGGTCAAACAAACACACAACTCTTAACCCGGAGGCCGGTGTTTTGATTTAGTTAGTGACGTTTGTCACATGTTTTTTTGTACTTATGTTTTGTTGTTTCCGTACGTATTTTGCCTAATTTACATACTTATTTGAAGCTCAGACATGATGTTTTTCCTAAACCTAACTAAGTTGTTTTGTTGCCTAAACCTAACTGAGGATGTTATCATAGTTTCTGCTCATTACATGCATACAGTCTATTTTCAAAATGAACTTCCAACGTATGTTTACTTAGTTTTTAGGTTGACTTACACAACAAAACTACGTAATGATGTTTAGGCAGCAGAAGTACTTGGAGAAGATCATGGTTTGGGTTCAAATAAGTATGTCTGTTACGTAAGATAACTGTGCTTGTTACGCAAATGCCATTAGAAAAGGAAGTTACATAACAAATCTATGGTAAAATAAGTCAGTGTTGACTTGGCCTCTTGAACATCTGCCCGACGCGGACCTTCTCTGACCGTCTAACAATGATGCAGATGGGTTTACATTGAAAGCCTGGTGTGTCTCATACAGACACTAAAGGGTGCCTCAGTGGGTCAGTATACCAACATTGACAAAGCGTTGGTATTTGATGAGTCGGGAGTGAGAACCGGTTGGAGCTGTCACACGATGTCCAGTTGTCTATAATGCTCTGTGCTCTGCAGAGATGCTGCATTGTCTGCAGTCAGTTTGGGTCGGAGGTGCAACATTCCTTTGAGGAAACTTTGTTAACATACTTTCTTGTTGGCGACCGTGAGGAACTTCTTTTTCAAAGATGTGCAAATTATTTTTGCTGTGCTCAGAAATGTTTAAGTGGCTCTTCAGGAAGATAAAACTCTTAAAGTGCAACCTTCAAAAGAGACTCTTACAACTTACAGAAGGGTGACAAACTAAAGTAAAACCTCAACAAGTTTCTCAAGAACAGCTTCACTTCTTTGTGTCATTCTTCCTAAAGATGTGTATCCTCATTTGGTGTTTTGATGGTGGTGGTGGTGGAGAGAGCCGTCTCCTACAGGTGAGCAGGTGTGTTCATATGAATCATTTTCACACACATCAAACCTGTAATCTGTATGGAAACAGCTTGTTATGTTCCTACTGTGAAATAGTTGCTTTAAAACCTCCTTTGTCCGACACACAGACCTGCCAGGATATAAACGATCCCTTCACTGCTAACAGCCGTAATCACAGCCTTTGTGTGTGTGTGTGTGTGTGTGTGTCAGCGTCCAGCAGCAGCAGCACCTGTAGATCTGTGTGAGGTCTTGATGTCCTGTTAGTGGTTTGTCTTTGTAAGGTGTCTCTTAATGATGAGCTGCGGTGATGTGCTCGAGCGCTCATCTGAATCAATACGGCCTGGACCTTCCTGTGCTAATGATTAAAGCCGATCGCCCGACACATCCAGAAAAACACAGAGTGGCACAATAACTAACAGCGTATCGAACACTGAATCAAAGCGCTGTGACACGATGGATCCGCTCCGGTTGGCATTACACGCCGCCGTATCTTTCAGTGTGAGTAAATGTGATTGAATGTGTTTTCTCCCTTTCAGAGGCCATTAGCAGGCCGATAGTGATCAGTGGGGTTTACATCACGAGTGGTGGCTGCTGCTGCTTATCTAATGGCCCACAGGAAGAAGAAGCCATTAGCAAATTAGCAAGTCCATCCTCGTCAGGGCTATTAGCCCCGGCCTTTATTTCTCTGCTCACAAAGTTACTGAGAAACACTAGATGAAGACCGCTACGCTGGGACATAATGACGGGACTGCTCTTCATTTCCTAGACGGGTTCGTCTGACGGGAAATCTATGTTTGAAGATACGGCACTTCTAGTAGGTGTGAAAAAAATACCTAACCAAGCAATCACACATATTACAATAACCCCCACCACTCCTCTTAAAAACATCAGATGAAAGAACTTTTCTTTGCTGTGAATTTGAGAAGGATCCCTCACTGTGTAACTTCCTGTTTCAACAGGGATTACATCCTGTGAAGAAAGTAAAGAGGTAATTTCATGGTGCCTTCCAGTGTGCTGAGAGGAAATCCAGGGTCACTAGAAAGAAAGAAATGAAAAGCAAGTAATGTTCAGGGGTAGATTTCTATTCCTGGAAGGTTTCCCAACACATATACTTCATATAATACTCACTCAGAAAGAGCATGTGTTTGTGTAACAGGTATATCTGTACTTTTCCAGATGTGGATTTCAGATTCAGGAACATCCCTCCCCTCTCTAACCCTCATTGCATTAAAAGCTATACGTGCATGTGATCTGTATGAAATGTAATCTCATAGTTTTGTAATCTTTAAAGGAGCAATATGTAGTACTGATAGCTAGCGGTCCAAGCTGTGGCCCGTCCGCTCCTCTGGTGGGACTGATAGCGCAAGTTTTCACAATTTGAAGGTTACCTTCTAGACATGACCGCGTTAGCCTCTGGCTAGCAGTAGTCGGAATCACTTCGCCGGCTGTGTGTCTCGAATACTTGCTGCCTTCATAACCCCGCTGCTCACGGACCACAGAGAGGCTTCTCAGGTCGGGTAGAATCTAACGTTAACGTTATCTCTGTTGATCCAGTTCCTTAGCTTGCTTCCATGGCTGCAGACGGCTGTTTGTGAGCTTCACATGTGGTAACGGGGTGTTGGGATGAGCAGTGGACGGGATCACACCGGCCAAAACAAAAACAGACGCTCCGGACCGGAATGGAAATCTCAAAGGAGAACATGAAGGCTGTAGCATCGTATCGTATCAATTTAGCATGTTTCCTTAATCTCTGATGACATATAGTCATTTTATGATTTATTACAGTAAATATATTACATATTAGTCCTTTAAGAAACAGACATTGCAAGCTTCCAAATGAAATCCATGTATAATCCTGCAGAGCATGGGAGAAGAGCATGTGTTATATTCTACCTCCCCTGATGTGGAGGATGTTGACATCTGGCACAGAGAGCTGTTTTATGGTTGTACTGCTTCATGAGGCTCTCTGTAACTCATTACAGAACGCATTAAAGAGGAGAATCAATAGACAAATATTGTGTTTGTACTCTCTCATCCCTCTAGACAGTATCTGATTTTAAGTTGCCACGACAACCACATCCGAGTTTAACCGGAGGCGGACCAGAAGCCGGCGTTCAGGCGGTCTCGGCCTTGTTTAGTCAGCACCAGAGTTCAACTGGCAGATCTCATCAGCAGCTCTGAACAGGCTGCACCCTGAGAACTGTTGTAGCAGGAGGCCGGTTCTCCTCTCCGGTTCAACAACATGTACAAGTGATTCAATTAGACCGTGGGAAGACACTTTGGACTGTACAAATCCTTCTGTTATCCTTCTAATGAAGGGCTATGCATCAGGTTTCTATACATACAGCTTGATATGTTCTTTAGAAATGAGCCAATCAGTGTCACAGTTTATGAACAAGGATATAATGCTCCAAACATGGAACCAGCATCATAACTTTAGATGAAAAAAGGCCACATTATGTGCTTCATTGAAATACAGTTTATTAGTCCAGAGGTTCCCAATGTCCCAGTCCAGCCCGGTCTCATGGTATAGCGTGTAACAGACTCGCCTGTCCACCAGAACAAAGCATGGCATTGTCACGTTTTGTGTCGTGCAGAAGAAGGTGCAGTGTTGCAGAGTTATGTAGTATATAAAGTCCTCTTTATGGTGGGCGGGTGGGTCCAACAAACACAGGACTTTCAAGCGGGAAACCTCTGTTACATTTTGTAGTGACAGTTGTCCCGTGTTTTTCTGGACGTTCTGAAGGTTATCTGTGATGTGTTTTCCCTCCTTTGCACATCTACACACCTGCTCTGAATCAGCCTCGTTTGTTCATCTCCCCGCCCGTTCTACTGCCTCATCACCTCATTCCCCTCACCTGAGCTCCTCCACACCTGCACGTCATCCGCTCGTCAGATCACTTTGCATTTAAGTTCTGCTTTACAGCTCAGTCTTTGTTGGCTCCTTGATTTTGTTATGAGATGTTTCCTGCACCGAACCTTGAGTTCAAATGATTACTCAGAGTTCCTGTTGACTGTGTTCTCCTGCGTTTGGGTCCACCTGCTCAACTCTCCCAGTACCGGGCCTCAGAACATCTGCTATCAGGCTGCAAAGAAATGACACATTTTAGCAAAAAAAAAGATGAAAAAGAATGTATAGGTTTTTATAGCCTGTTTTGCCGTTATGACCTTATCTAGGCACATTGTGCACCATCTCCACCCCTCCATCTCCACCATCTCCACCCCTCCATCTCCACCCCTCCAACCCCTTTTGGAAAAGTATTGACAAAAAGTCTCGTGCTCTGAAAGAAGTCGCTCGCTTCTTAAAGTCCCAAACTTGACCCAACGATAAAGCTCAGAGGTGATCTGATCTGTTTCACACATCAAACTTTCTCCTCTCCCTCCTCTGAGTGGCTTATAAGAACAAAGTTGGTTCAGAGAGAAGAGGGACGCGAGGTCGTCACCTTCAACCTGATCTGATTGGCTGAACCGTTGGGCCTCGCAGCGGGTGGGCGGCCTGAGTGGCATCATCCTGCTCTCGGGGTCCCAGTGTGTCGGGTACATTTCCTGCGCTGCCCTTTGGCTCTCCCTGTCACCAGTGTGTGTGTGTTAGACGATGACAAACCAGAGCAATTAGGAACAGAAGAATATTCCTCTCCCAGTCACTCATCGATTTCTTTCTCTGTGTCGCAGCAGCAGGGCCACACGGAGACTTTTCAGGACCCGAAGCAGGATTACATTTGATGTCCCCCTGTATTAAAAAAGCTGTCAATCAATTCAGGAGCTGGTAGCAATCTTGTCTTTTAAATTTCAAAATGAACTCCCCGAGGCTACATCTGAGATTAAACAACTGAAGATGATTTTTCTTTTCTTTTATAGTGTGGTTGTTATTGATTTATTTCTCTGCTTTTTAGTTTCATCGCGCCGTGCCACTGAGTCACAAGCTCTCGCTGCACTGAAAAGCGACTTTGAAGGCGACACGTATTGGCATATGGTTAGGGATGGTTTAATTTAATTTGTGTGGTATCTTACAGGTCCCCTGATTACCACTGTTTGGGAGTTAATTGGTGTCGCTGAGCTCTCTGAGGAGAACAGAAGGCAAACTGACGCTGGCACACACACACCTCCAGCTCTTTTTGTTTTATTGAGCAGAGAAATGCATTGTCTCTTCATTCATCAAACGTGTCAGATCACCCCAAATTAAATCCAAGCGCTCCCCCTTTTTTCTTTTCATTGGGAACTCCAACTACCTGTTCTCCGACGCTGATGCAGGGAAATGTAGGCCAGGTCCGCCCGCCAACACAAACCTGCCCAGAACGCTGTTTACTGCTTTTCTTTCTTCTCCTTTTTGACTCGTCTCCAGTTGGTGTTTTCATTTGAAATTGAGTCGTCTTGGTTCAGAGTCAAACTGGCAGAAGAAAGCGTCGGTATTCGGCGGCCGGCGATCAAAAGTAAAAACGATGGCAGGACTCATTCATCACCGCGTGGCGCTGCTTTGAACGAGGTGGTCATCCAGGTCTGAAGTCACCGCCAGCCCATTAGTGAAAGAGGACGATCAGCAGATCCAAAAACTCCACTAATCACAAGCTGACCGCCGCCAAGAGAAGAAGCCTGATCTGAGTATACAAACATATGACTGCTGAGGAAGCAGGAAAAGGATCCAATCATAAAACTACTTCTGGTTACAAACATAGAAACCTTTTGCACAGAATAAAATGTCAGCGTAAGACTGCACAAACAAGCCGATGCACAGACGAGAGATGTGCACATGCATGATGAAACTCTGCTCCTCGATGCAAATTAAAACATACTGTGTGTTGCTGAATAAATGAAAACATGAGCAACCGCTTTTCTAACCTTGGATTATTTTCCTGTCCTGAGAGTCCTGCCAGAGGAAACGGATACCTCATTAAAATCAGCTGTAGCTTTCCAGCTTTAGCTGTCCTGCTGCTGAGCTTTAAGCTGCACTAATCAATAGTTATTCATCAATGGACCAAATGACTCTGTGGAAGGGGACAGGTGTCACCTGTAGTGATGATCCTACAGAAACTCTGCAGCTCTTCTCTGTTCTTATATGTCATATATATGAGTATTTCTCTCGTTTTCTTCCTGTAAAACCTTTTCATATTTTTATATTGAGGGGCAAAAGGGGCAACATTAACTTCAGTTTCCAGGCTATAGATAATAGCTAATAGAGTGATCCAGGGATGACGTATATCTGTAGTTTAACCAGGAAGTTAGCACCGCCCTGGTTCCCTCCACTATAACGAGGCTGTAAAGGAGGACGAGTCGACGTGATGACGTTTAGTCGTCTAATTTAGCCACTTTGTTAGCAACCGCCTTCTTTAAGACACTTACAAATGTACGAGTGGGTAGTAGTAGTAGTTACTGACGTATTTTAGATCGTAGAACAAAACGTTGAAGTCTTTTCTGCTTGTGTTAACCACAGACTTTACTTCAGGCATCTAACTAAAAACCCATTGACTTCCAGACGAGGGAACATATGCTGACTCATATTGGGGTTTTAGGACTCATTCCTGTAGCTCTCTATAGCTCGTTAGTTGTGGTTTAATAAACCAGCAGTCGCATAAAAAGGTGTATGAAAGACACGATAATGCACGAGGAATTTAGCGTGCAAAAAGAACGTCCTCATCCAAGTATGTGACGTAGTTTCCGTACTTATTTGAAGCCTAACCATGATGTTTTTCCTAAACCCAGCTCAGTGGTTTTGTTGCTTAAACATAGCAGCGGATGTTGCTGTAGTTTTGTTGCGTGGCGTACACATGACATGCAGAAAGCCTGTAATGCGTTCTCATGACACACAGAGAGAAGAGAGACTGGGTTGAATAGACAGCTTTAAAAAATGACCTGCAAATGTCACATCTCTCAGTTTAGATGATGGTGCGGTCTTTATTCTCCAGTAACGCTGTTATTAAAACCCCTCCGCTTGTAAGCTACAGTTAACAGAACCCGTGTGTCTGTGCTGCTGTCGACTCAGCTGTCAATCAAACACATGCACCAGCCCGCCCACTCAGAGGCTCGGAGGCAGAAGAAGAAGCATCTCTGATCTGATTCCCCCTGTTCTTTAAAAAGTACTAACCATACAAATGTTTGAAGGTCCAACTGAAATCACATAATCGTCCCTTTTTGCAGTCAGTGTACTTTAATTAAATGTCACTTTCCTGCTTTTGGTTTCCGTCCAACGTTTGGAGGCTGAAAGCTGAAGAGATGCAGCAGTTCTCTCCGTCAGACGGCCTGTCAGCGCTGATATTCAAACTGCTGCAGACAGACAGTAAGAAGGACGGACGGACTGACGGGCTGGTAGGCAGGCCTCAGTGCTGCCAGCTGCATCAACATGCAGAACGGCATTCTGGGAGGACAGGGGAAGAGAGAAGGGAGGCTTCAAATTGAAAGTGGCAGCCGTAGCTGAACTCCAGAGCTGTTTGTCTCAACAGGAGGTCAGAGGTCACCAGCGTCTGCAGGTCCTCTTCTCCTTGAGGTTTTACTCAAAGCTGAACCACAAAAGATGACGGCGGCGGCGGCAGCGCTGTGGTGACACGACTACTCTGACGTGATTCTCTTTGCACGCTTTTTATATCTTCCTGCATTTAAGAATTCATCTCATTATCGTCAAACCCCGGCGGGATTTAGATAACTTCCTGTCGTGTAGAGTCAACCTCCAGCTCATCCAGCGCCTCACTGTCACTCGCCTGCGTCCCTACATGTTTAATGCCGGTACAAGAGTTCTGCATTTACAGCGTTTGGCAGCACGCTGTGACACCAGGCGGTTATTACCCAGCTCCCTCCCGCCTCTCCGTTTGGCTGTAGTAAACATCCCCCGCCTCCCAGGCCTGCTCCGACGCCACTGTTTGTTTCTGTTTCCAGATTGTTGACACAGAAACAATTATGTTTCTACACTGTAAAAACCTCCATTATGAAGTCACTTTTAATCTCTAATTTCAGCCCAGTCTCACAGCAACATGTCCCCGACCCGCCTGGCCACCTGATGAGAGCGTGTCAGTGTCAGGAACGCAAATATTACACCGCTGCATGACGGTGTTTTCCGTATTGACGTTACGTTTCTGTACGTGTTTTTATTAATTCATATACTTATTTTAAGCCCAATCATGATGTTTTCCCATAACCTAAGTTTTTGTCTTGCCTAAACCTAAGTCAGTGGTTTTGTTGCCCCCTGCTGGTACTGCACATTAATACAGGCGTGTAATATTCACGCCTCTGTGACACACTGTCCTCTGGTGGAAAAACAGGTCTATTACATGCTTTGGCGTGATAACAGGTTAGTCATTTAGTCCTTAAAGTCTTTTTTCCTTTCTTTTCTGAGAATACTTCAACTTGTGTCCAACGTAAACCAAAATGTTTCAAGTATTTTTATATATATATATATATATATATATATATATAAATAATACATCAGAAAAAACCCCAGCATCTGTCATTTGTCAAACAATGAAAACAACTTGAGTTTTCCTGATCAGTGACCTCTTAAGGCCGTGTGGATGATGACTGTTGTCTCTGAGAAGCAAAGGTGGAACTAGTGTGATGTTTGTGATGCTGAAACCACAAGTTGGTCCCAAACTGTCCCTAACTTGTCAAAGTTTGAACTGGAACTAACAGTCATGTTAAACGTGTTAGTAACACAGTTTGAAAGCTCTGAAAAATAATGTTGTTCATTTGTGTTATTTTAGAAATCAGCTCTGAACAACCTGTTTGGGTGTTCAGCTTGAGGGACTTGTTGAATGTGTGAAATCATCAATATCAGCCAGCCGACTGTCGCGTCTCAGAGTTCGTAGCCTCTCATCAACACATAAATGCAGCGTTACAATGGTGTTCTGGGTAACAGCAGGGGTGCCAGCGTGCACACCTCCCAACTCATCGCGCAGGGTGTCGAGAGAGCTGATTGGTTCATCCAACTCCTGTTGAGTTAAGACTAAAAGAAACAATGAAAATGAGTTTTAAGACTTCACAGAATCATTTCATCGTCTTTGTGTCAATCGGCGGCTGCTGGAGCGGCAGACGTTTCTAAATGATTCACACTCCAGCACTTCAGCTGGATTACCTCACTGATAAGATCACTGATAAAAAATAAACCAAGCTGCATTCACTGTGATGGATCAGCCATCTGCAGCAAGTTTCTCTGCAGTCCTAGAAACTGAACTCAAATTAAATTAAACCAAAAACAAAAACACTTTGATGTGTAAAAAACACCAACTAGACTTGTGTGTTTCAGTGGACTGTAGCTGTGTTTTCTTTACAAGAATACTGAACATGTTATGTAAGAACAAACAATCTGTAATTTTCTGATAATCACATTCATCCTGTGCTTCTTCCTGAGGCTGGAGCCGGTTTCCAGCTTCCAGCTTCCAGCAGCAGCAGCAGCAGCAGCAGCAGCAGCAGCGATGATGAAGTGGAGCTGTGATAATTTTGCTGTCAGCGTTATAAACAGGGTCCACTGAGTCTGACCCGTGGCTCAACACACCGCCCATGAATCAGCCGAGCCCCGTAAACATTTGGGCAATAAATAACTATAATTAAAAAGTACTGGTTATTGCATAAATTAGGTAATCAATTAGGCGGCGTTTGGTATTCATGCGCTGCCTGCTCGGCCTGCAGTTTGACTTATTAGTCTCTCTGAGGCTCTGCTGAGGTTCACGGAGATTTGGGAGTTGGTATTTTTTCATGCCTGTGTGTGTTTGTGTGTGCTACACTGAGAGAGAGTAATACTGCTTCTGCTTCTTGCATTTACTGTGTAAACACGAGGAACAAATCTCCATGTTGACCAGATAGCTAGTTCATTACTGAGTCTTATTTTTGGTTGATGATGTGAGACTACTCGTTTTCACAGTTTACATTCTTACACCAACTCTTTTTTCCATTATTGAGATGCACACATATTGTTTTTTGACAACCCAGTCTAACAGGAAGGTGTATAAATACCAAGACATTCCATCATGAATACGCATTTTAGCCTTATGTGTCATTTGTACGCCAAGCTAACGTCCACAGTTAGGTTCAGGCAAGAAAACCACTTAGTTAGGGTAAGGGAAAACGTCGTGGTAGGGCTTAAAATAAGTACGTAAACTAAGTAAACTACAGTATGTACGGAAACAAACCTCAATAGAAAAGATGCGTCGATCATCACATGGAAAATGTTACTAACGTAACTTTAAAAAACAAAACGAAGGTCAAGACTGGTCTGCTGGTTAAAAGTCCTGTGTTTGTTGGACCCGTCCATTGTAAGTGGTCTTTCTCTCTTTTTATTCTACGTCACTAACTCTTATCGTAGTATTTATACGTGGATGTGTTTACATTATAGTCAGTTAAGGATTTATTGCACGCTAAACGCCCTGCGCATTATCGTGGCATTTATATGCCTTTTCACGTGAGCAGGCTGTTTGTTGGGTTAAGGGCAAACAAATCCCTGACTTAGGAACTATTTTGTGTCTATTATTGATTCTGTCAAGTCTTAAAATAAATGGGAAAAAATGCTATTTAAATGTATAATAACTCAAACTGTATAGATGAGAATGTACTTGTAATTTATATAGTCTGAAAAGTGCCTTCAATTGCTCGGCATGGAGGGTGTGTTGAAATATGCTATTGGGTTGCATTATGGGAAATGTAGGATCCAATGTTTTTGACCCATACTAGGGAGTTAAAGTCAGGATATCTCAGCTTTGCTGCACATATTTTGAGAATTCACTTCGCTAAAATCTGTCTCTTGTAAGACCCCCACCTTTATGGCAGTCTGATACTAAATCACTGGTTACCCCCGAGACAAACCAACTTGTTTGTTTAAGTATGTTTTGGAAAGTAGTGTCTTGAAACAAGACAGAAAATAATCCCACTACCCTGACAGACCCAATGAGGAAACTTAAACTCTAAAGTATGTGCTCAGGTGTGTCCACGTTTCCTTAAACTTAAAATTTTTCTCGATCTTAAACCTTTGAGACTTTTAATTTTCCTTTGAAATTTCCCATAAAGTGTCTTTAAAAATCCACCTTGTCTGATGTCTTATTATATATTGTGTATCATGTTGTTCCAGCTCTTCATTTGATGTTTACATGAGTGAAATATTTCACCATTTCAATTAAATTCATCCTGACACATCTCTCCATTAGGATTTAAATAGCGTTCTGTGGGTTTGAACGGAGCTGGGCTGCACAGCGTGGTTTTTGTAAAGATGGTTTGAAGGCTGAGGAACACGAGGCTGAATTAACTTGTTAAAATGAACTCTTGATTTTTGCAGTGTTTGCTTTTACTTCCCCTAAAATGCATCGCAAACAGGTTTCCATCGAGGTTTTTTCTCCCGCGCTCCTCTCCCATGGTGCACCTCACTTAGAGAACATGAATAGTTGATGGAGAAAAGAACAACAATTGTTACTTAAGTCTTCATATAATATTTAAAGGACAAGCGCGGCAGGTCTGCAGCGGCGGCCTTGTAACCGAAGGCACTGAGGAGTTTCGTGCAATTAACTGCCGGGGGGGGGGGGACTGGAAGCAGAAAAGGAACAAAGGAATTAAATGTGTTTTTTGGGTAAAAGAAGAAAAATAAATATATTAATGCATCATTCAAACTGCTCCCTTCCCCCCTTCATTTAACGGCAGCCTCGGAGAGCTCTGCTGAAATAAAAGTGGAGTCGATGAGCGTGTGCGGAGCCGACAGATTGCCTCATATCCATGCAGCGGGCTCAGCCCACATTAAGAATGGCCTCGGCGTCTTCTTCCTCCCTCTAAAGGCTGCTGGAGCCTTGGCAGCAGCTGCTTTTGTTTATTCTGCATCTAACATGTCCTCCCCCAAAAGTTTACCCTTGATCAACAAGCATATTAGGTTATGCTAATATTAGTCGTCATTAGAAACCTGCTCACGGCGCCGGTTCCCTATCCGCTCACTGACTCATTTGTTTTGATTACTCCGCGTTCCCTCCCAGCGAGATGTAGCGGGCGGTGGCTCCGCTGGGCAGCGTGGGCGCTGCTAACAGAGGTCAAGGGTTAAATTCTGCACATCTATATTATTCGTGTTAGCTTTCAGCTAATGTGCAACTCCCACCTTCAGCTCTTAAACATGACAGAGGTGCACTAATGGACAGCTGGAGGGCTTTAATGTACTGAAGAGCAGCGAGCAGCCGACAGCTCCGGCCTCCGTCTCTGCAGCAAAACACACACAGAGTGCAGAGCAACAGCAGCCAGAAAACAAACATATATAACCAATCTAACCCCTCGTTTAGGCTATTAGAGGCCCGCAAACAAGGCTTTCTTAGAAAAAACTCGTACGCAATGAAGAGAAGAAGGAAAGAGAGCATGATGCTTTTTCCTTCTCAAAATATTGACATATTTAAATTAACTTTGTGCAGAAAAATCAATCAACAAATTCAAATCAGTCACAATAAATGAAGCTCGTAAAACTGTTTCTCCATATCCACACAAATATATGATCCGTACACAAAATATAAGCTACTATCACTTCATTCAAAACTGAAATGATGACTAAACATTACCAGAGGAACCCTTATTACAATCTGTGGACTAAAGTCTACGTGGTAGTGATGTGACAGTGAGGACATTATCCCAGCGGTTAATAAACTTGTGACAAAAACGGTGTTACCGATTACACCGGACATTTTACAAGAAAAGATGACGCTCAATATCTGTACTTTGAGCTTCACCGTTGGATGGCGGTGTGTCTGGTCTCTCCGGTAGAGCTGTCGCTGCGGTGCTGTAGGTTTCCACCTGGCGCCGTGCAAAAAGCATTAACGTTACGGTTCCCTTATAGCAAATAGGCACTTTTGCTTTTTGCTTTGACACCAAATATCCTCCGCCATCGTCTCGTCTGTCAACTCTCTCTTGTCCTGTGTGTGAAATCTGACTCCTGCTGTACGGAGCAGACACTCACTGTCAGTTTGTAGCGTCCGTCATCCAGCTATGTATTGATAACACGGCGCTGATACAAAAACAATTAACTAAATGGGTTTTATTTCTATAAAAAAAGCAAAGCATCGATGTGGGCGGTGGGTGAGTAACGTAATTGTTGTGTGACTGAACACCATGTAACACCGGTAACACCGGTAACACCGTGTAACACCGGTAACTCCGTGTAACACCGTGTAACACCGGTAACTCAGTGTAACACCGTGTAACACCGGTAACACCGTGTAACACCGTGTAACACCGTGTAACACCGTGTAACTCCGTGTAACTCCGTGTAACACCGGTAACACCGTGTAACACCGTGTAACTCCGTGTAACACCGTGTAACACCGTGTAACACCGGTAACACCGTGTAACACCGTGTAACACCGTGTAACACCGTGTAACTCCGTGTAACACCGTGTAACACCGTGTAACACCGTGTAACACCGTGTAACTCCGTGTAACACCGGTAACACCGTGTAACACCGTGTAACTCCGTGTAACACCGGTAACACCGTGTAACACCGTGTAACACCGTGTAACTCCGTGTAACACCGGTAACACCGTGTAACACCGTGTAACACCGTGTAACACCGTGTAACACCGTGTAACTCCGTGTAACACCGGTAACACCGTGTAACACCGGTAACTCCGTGTAACACTGACTACTGTGGCAAGCCTAACATATGGCATTCCTTTCTACATACTTGAGTGTGCTTTAGATCTGGGACTGTTTGGATTTGAGCCACTCAGTTCTAATAAAGGAACATCTTAACGCTCCAGCATACAGGAACATGTTAGACAACTGTTTCCTGTTTCAACATGACCACGCCCCCGTGCTCAAAACACCAGTTCCATAAAGAAAAAGGTTTTCCTAGTTTGGTGTGGAAGAACTTGACCAGGCACAGAGACCTCACCTCAGGATGAATGCACAGGTGTCCACATACTTTTGGCCATGTAAGTGTAAAGGCTATTTGTTTCCACTTGTTCTAAAGAGAACTAGAAGACTCTAACACGACTCTGTTTGTCTAATAATGAGGTGACTTTTGCACCTTTTCCTTCAGGCGTCAATGTGATTTTGAATAAAGTTTTCTCACTTGTGGAACAGAACTTTGGTCTGAATGTGTCTTTCTCTCTTTCCAGCATTAAAATATTTAACTGATTCATATTTAAGACTCATTAAAAGTGAGGTTTTTGCATTTTGCAGCATCCTCCATAAAATGCAGAAGTGAAGAAGTTTTGTGGTCGTGGCCCCGACAGCTCGGCTCTGGAGCGACGGACTGAGAGCTGCTGGTTCACTCATTGTGTCCCTGCAGGCCTCTTCCTCTTCCTCTCTCTCTCTTCCTTTTCTCTCTCTCTTCCTCTCTCTCTCTTCCTCTCTCTCTCTCTCTCTCTCTCTGTGAGATTTTCACACAGTAAATCCTGAAAATCGCCGGCGAGCGGACACGGCAAAGACAGCGGACATCATCGATGTTCCGCTTCTCCCGCTAAGAACTAAATCCATCATACAATGTATTCCTCTCTCCCTGTTTTATTTGTCCCCCCCCACACACACACTAACGGAGGCAGACTGTCCGACCTCGTTCAGAGCTGTGAGGGATCAGCAGGTTTTCAGACGTCCTGTTATCAGCTTTTGTCTTCTTGAGAGTGTCAGATGGAGAACATAAGGACTGAACTGTGTGTGATCATTCAAAACACAAACACTCCACCACCTCCAGTACAGCACGGTGACAGCGTCGGGTTTAAACACACGTCTACAGGATGGATACTTGCACTGCAACAAAAGCCCTTAACTTTTAGTCTTAAATTTAGACTTTCTAAGCGCTTCTCCTGAACGCTGCGAGCAGCCAAGTAATCGACCCGCTCCGAACGGGCACTGCACTAGTACATCCAATTACATGATCCCTTCCTTAAACCCCTAGTCCACCAGGAGGCCTTAAAAAAATCGGCGCGGTTCTTGTAGCGGCGTATCCATCCGTGGAGATGTAGCAGTCAGGGGTCGCTGATCGCTGAAGAGAAAAGGATGCCAGGCAGTGCTAAACGCCGCCTTATATACTGAGGTAACGCACGCATTCGGTAGGCACGTCCTGATTGGCTGGCTACGTTCATGTAAATATCAGCGGGCGAACACGTGCGTTTGATTGGAGGAGAGTATTACTGGTAGAGTCCAGTACGGTGCAAAGCCTGTGGGATCTAAACCAAAATCCAGTAAATGACCTCCATTCACCACCTGTATACCCCCCGCCCCCTCCCCACCTCACCGTACTCAATGTCACGGAGTCTTTTGTGAAAAACCTTTTCGGTTTCTTTGATCCACAATCTCCCAGAAACCTGGAGTGGGCGTTCAGTTTGGCAATCATCCGGTCTGTTCTGTGCACATCGATCAGTCTGGTTTGGATCGACCGGCCCGCGGGTCAGGGACAGTCAGGACTGCAGAAAGAATCATTGGTACCAGCCTGCCCTCCATTCAGGCCCTGTACACCTCCAGAATCAGGAAACATCTGCAGACCCGTCCACAGCCTGGACACAAGCTATTCCACCTTCTGCCCTCTGGTGGGCGCTACAGAGGTTACTGTATGCTACTGTACACAAAGCATGAATTATATATTTATAGTGTAAAGCACACACTATGAATCATGCACTGTAGGTAGACGTGTATATGAGTATATATACTGTACATAAGCACCTACTTCATGTGTGTATATACAGTAACCCATTCCATTAGCCTTCCTCTCTGTATGCCAGCTCTCTTTGCACTCGGCTCTGCTGTATTCTCGTCTCGCCTGAAACGAGGACATCCTGTTAAAGTGCTACAGAAACACTCTCATAGCAAATATTATCTGATGTTCACAGAAGAAGAAAACCTCCAGGGTCAAACATGACGGCGTCTATCTGAGAGGTCCACTTCCTGTTCACCACCAGCGTAGTATCTGCAGGAAGCCTGGGCTTGACCCCCCCAGATTAAAAGCCTCCGTCGCTGCTCCGCATCCCTTCCACCTTCAGGGGAGAGAAAGTTGTTCACTCTCACAAATATTGATCTGTGTATCCGTGGATCACAGGCAGACAACACGCCGAAAACACACACATACACGCACGCACACACACACGCCCAGCGAGCAGGGCGGCTTTTTGCTTTATCTGGGATTTTCTCCCTGACAAAAGAGCTCATGGCGAGCTCGTTAAGGCGGCTTGTGGAATAAGGAGGGCGGCTTTGCTCGTCCCCGAGATGGAAGATGAATCTGAGCCTAATGACCTTCACTGACAGCCGTAATTCTATCAGGACCCAATCAGCTGCAGCAATTAGGTGCTCTTTGTGAGCCGGGGAAAGGGTGTGTGGATCCTAACCGGGGTCAATTAGAGAGTATAGAGCCGCCGCTCGACTCCCACTACATCACTCTGTCTGTCACCGGCCCAACAGCCTCCCCTTCCCCTTTAATCACATAATATAAATGTATCTCACTCGCCCTCCCTTCATCTCTCTTTCTCTCCCTCTCCGTCCCCAGGCAGCTCCATCTTGGTCAGACAGATTTTTTTTTTTAAATCAGTCTTTTCCTCGTTCTCTTTCCAGCTTCCTGTCGTGGCCCCGGAGGTTATCAGCCACTGCAGCAGTGAGTCGCCTCTGTTCACTTTCTCATTGTAGTCCATCTGTATGTTCATGCCTCTGTACGTTAATACATGCTTTCTGTTGTTCTGTCACATTTGCATATCAATGTTTAGTCTTCATGGCGAGCTGTGACCTCACATCGCTGCTGCTGACTTCAGTCTGAGGTCCTTCTGATGCTGCCAGTCCATCTCATTACACATGTTTGACTTTTACTACTGAAAAAAAGTAATGCAACCCGTCGCCACCTGGTGTCACAGCCCATTCATATGACAAGGCGTATGAATGCCACGGTAATGTGGAAGGCGTTTAGCGTGCAATAAGAACACCTTTCTTGATTTCTGCGTGTCATTTGTTCGCCATGGATCCTGTACTGACTGCAATCTAGACACATCTGCATATAAATGCTACGGTAAGAGTTAGAATAAAAAGAGAGAAAGACCACTGGTGGTTGTCGGGTCCAACAAACACTGAACTTTAAACCAGGAGAGCGGTGTTCCAGACCGCTGTTGACCAGGGCCTTGTTTTGTTTTGTAAGTGACATTTGTCACGTAGTTTTTATTGACATTTGTGACGTGTTTTCCGTGGGTGTGTTGAGTTGTTTCTGTGCATATTTACATATTTTAAGCCCAACCGTGACGTTTTACCTTACCCTAACTAAGTGGTTTTCTTGCCACACCTGAATCTAACTGAGAACGTCTGCGTGGCGTACAAATGACACTCGGAAAGGCTAAGATGCGTACTAATGACACATGGAATGTCGTGGTATTTATACGCCTTCCTGTGAGATCGGGTTGTGTATTAACATGTGACCTGTGAATGGATATCTTAAAAGGCAAAGATAAATATTAGACCCCATACAGCCACATGACTTCTCTTAACCTGGGACAGTTTATCTCATTTGCATATTTTTGGGCAGGAAAGCGAAAACAAAGCCACCGGACTCAGTCGAGACTGAAACATGTCATACACAAGACTCAAAAGTCAAAACATTGTGATTGATTCGATGATTTTTAAAGCTGGAATCTATTTTTTTTTTCCCCAAAACCACGAGCAAACTGTAGAAAACACAAACTGGGCTGTAAATGAGGATTGTTTTATAATCAAGTTAATACAGTTTGGGGTCATTCACGACTCAGCTTCAAAATTCAATTTGAATTCTACAATTTTGTTCTAAACTTTAATTAAATGTTTCAAATATGAAGCCTGAAACCTGTTCTGTGATTTCCTCTTATTGGTTATCTAAACTTTACTTTGTTTTATCTGATTCTGAAGACCAGGCAGACTTTTGTTCTCACTCTTTTTCATTTGGTAATTAACTCTTTTTTTGTATTCTTAAGAAAAAGATGGACAGTGGAGTTTTCACTGTTAACAGATTGTTTTTCATTTACACAAAATATATATATCCTTAAAGCCATTTTATTTCTCATAAAACCACATTGTTGACATTGACTTGTGTTGTCTCCTCATTTTAAAGACACATGACCATCACTAACGGTTACAGTCGACATAAATCAGCACGACATCACATCTGAGCTCAACACTACGACACATGTCGCCACTAGTACCCTTACGTTAATGATGATGCATTGTCCTGTCCAGAAGGATTGACGGTCCCTGAAGGCACCACGATGCTGAGAGGCAGCGTAATAATAAATTCCGGAGCTGCGTTCCTCTTCAGATCGCCACGTGTTCCCTGCAGGAACGCTCTTGTGCACGTTTCCATCTGCGACGATGGCGAGCGCATCACTCAGCTGGCTGCATGGGAGCACTTCAGGAGTAGAGAAGAAGAAGAGGAGGGGGAGGAGCCCGCCAGGGACGTCGCTACCCAACAACCACAATCACCAGCAGAGGAGCGTTCGGAGAATTCTATTATTTCTTCTCCTCAAAACGCGCGTTGAACCCATCTGCTGCTGTCAGGCACCTGACATGTGACACCTCCTGAAGTTTCTGACAGAAAGCAATATTACTCTCTGACACCACGTGTGGTTGCATTGTGAGAAGTTGGCGGCAAAAGACAATGTGTATGTTGTGGCGGACTGCGTTTACGTCGGGTCGGGTCACATGAGGGACCTTCAGCCGGTTTATCTCCAACGCTACGCCATCCAGCAGCTGAGGGATTTGAGTTGTGTGTGTGTGTGTGAGTGTGAGTGTTTTGTTTACCTGCAACCCTTCAAAAACAGCTAGCGTGCAGAGTGAGGTAAATACTAAAGAAGAGGTAATTGCACACAAGGGGACGAGTGTGTGTGTGTGTGTGTGTGTGTGATGGAGTGCAAATGAGAGCCGGTGTGTTTATCTGTGTGCAGCAGCGTGTTGAGCGTGTGCAGAGAGCTGTGTGTTTCACACCACCACAGAGTTGGCACAGGTGTCAGAAAAAGTCCGTAATTAGCAAACAAACAAACAAACAAAAGAGCGTGCAACTAAAGGAAGTGAAGGGAGTGAAGGGAGTGAAGGGAGTGGGCGAGGAGGAGACTGTCACCGGAGGAGGAATCACACGACTAAACACCGACAAGCACGAAGACGAGAGCGCGACGCTGATTTGAACTGTTTTTTATCTGATAATCAAACAAGGAGACTAAAGACTGCAGACAGCCCCGTGAGCTGAACGGAGGAGACGCTTATTGAGTTCCTGTCTGAGTTGTGAGGTGGGAGGTGTTATTTTGGGTGGATCTTGATGTAAAACACACATTTATGTTGTCAGAAACAATGAGAGGGGAGTGACAGGCGAAGCTCTTCAAGTCTTGGAAGAACATGGAACTCTCCTGGTTGAATCATCAGTTCAAAAGATGAATCCATCTGCGTTAGAAAATATCTTTGATAAGAAGTCAAAGGTACAAGAAGCAACTACGACTCCCAAGGTGCATTTCAGCACCAAACGTCCAGCTTAAGATACTGTTGATGCGCTTCGCTAACAGCGAGCTGAAGCTAACAATAACACTTTAAATGAAACATTCAGGTCCTCTTGTCTGCATGTCGACGAGTCCTTGAGCGAGTCACTGAACCCCAGGTTGCTCTGCGGGCGCTTTACAGCAGCTCACTGCTCCTGATGCTCAGGATGGGTTAGATGCACAAGTTGAATCTTGAGACGTCGAGCTGTGTGATGATATTAATGAAGTTTAAGTTTTAATTCTGGGTCCGTTTCAGATAAACTCAACAACTATGGAGACACTTTTTGTTCATAAATGCAAAGTCAGTCACTCATTCTGAGCATTTAGCTCTGATTCACCATGTCATACTGACAAAACCAACCATGAAATAATAAACGTATGAACCGTTAACTTCTCCTGTGTTTCTGTGTTGAGGAAAGAAAACTTAAAGAAAATACATGCCTTCAAACTCAATATATAAAAACTAAATTAAAACTAGCAGACACACTCTGAACTGAGTTCTGAGAAGATAGCTCCAGAAATAACCTCAAAGCGCTCCTGAGCACGCCCGCCCGCTCAGGCCCCGCCCACCCTGACCGCCCCGCTCTAACTGGGTCGGCGAGGTTGGCGAAAACTAATAGTGCATCATTTTTAATTGCCCCTGTATGCGATTTCCTGACAGATGCAATCACCGCTAATTAGTTACTGACAGCATTATCAAGTTCTCGTCTTGTACGGAAGGGGCCGGCCCCTCAACGCCACGCCGCCAAATTAAAGTGTTGTGAACTAACGAGCACGTAGAGGCGCCAATTAAAAGACGGCGAGCGGCTCGTGCTCCGGCTACGTCCCCGAGGTTTCACATGAAAGCCGGGCTCTGCTCCACGAGACGCCGCTGGAAGGAGGAAGAAGGCTCCGAGACAAGAGGCGACGAGGGGCCCTCTCAGCTCCGGACGGTTTCTCACTCAGAAATATTTCAAGACTAATTGGTGCATATAAACAATGTGTTTGAGACAAGGCCGTGAACGCCACACGGAGCTAAAGAAAGACTCATTTTCACACCTTCACGTCCCTGAGATGTGACCTGCACTCATCTGTTGATCGTTGCTGCTGGTTATCTGTGTTGCCACCTCTCTGGTTTATAGTCGCTAATAAACACAAGAGGTCGTTGAAGTTCATGTTGTAGACTTTCATACTTTAGACGACTACTGACTGGTCGCCATTAGCTACTCAAAGTCTCCAGTGGTGACTATTATTACTCTTTAGTCATGACTGTGAGGTAATCAGTAGAACTCCTGCAGGAATGTGTACCTGCACTTATTTGATTGTCTGCTGCAGCAAAAGTTGAGACAGGTTTAACTGTGTTATTGTTGCTGTAGCTGTCTGCATTGGCACTGAGCTAAGTCTGGTGTAGAGCTGAGCCTGACAAGCTTTGGATGTCCTAAATGAGATCACAGTACATTACTGTCACTTTTATTTTTTCTCTTCTGCTCCTGTGTTGTAGTACTCGAGGTTGGTCCGGTCTCAAGACAACGTCTTGAAGGTCTAAGTCTCGTCTCGGAATCATTTTTACTCAATCTTGTCTCAGGCAAAGAGGACTCAAGATTGTATTTCAAGATTGGTCGAGACCACAACTGAATCACTAAATTGCCTGAGCATTGTCTGATCAACCTATTTGTTAACATCATTACTGTGATTGGCTGTAAAACTTCCAGCTTCAAATTCAACCAATAACTTGGACTCATTTCTAATTTGAATTTTGTGTTACTGCTGTCAAGAAGGAGATATCAGCCAAGTCTCCAGTAATAAAATGTGGCTACCTAAAAACACACATCAGTACTAGGACTCTCACTGGTCTCGTCTTTGTCTCGACTCGGTGTCAAACCCTCAAAGTCTTGGTCTTGTCTCGGTCTCGATACACTTTGGTCTTGGTCATGAAGTAGTTTCAGTTTAGGTAGTCTTGACTGCAACACTGCAATTGTACTTCTGTTTTTACACATTAAAACCACCAAGAAAAAGTTAATTTCTTTGTATCCAACAAATAAATCATCCCGTTTAAATCTGTTTAATTTGCAGTTTCTGTTTCCTTGTTTTGGACGAGCATTCGGTTTCTTTTCCTCTTGAGTGTCTTTGCATGCGAGCATGACAATGTCAGCACGACAACATTGTCATCGGAGCATGCTACTGTAACATTAGCATCCAGCTGAGACTGAGGGAAGTTGAGCGTGACACGCTGAGTCTGAGATGTCCACCGTACAGAAGATAAACTCTTTTCATTCAGGGAACAAGCCTGGACAAGCCTCGGGTCAAACGTGCCCCTCTGGTGGAATCAAACAGCAGAGTTGTCTATCAGTCCTTCCTCCATCCTTAACCTTTCTGAGTCCACACTCTGTTCATGTTGTGAAAAGTCTCTGATTTGAAGCGTTCAGGGAGGCTGAGTCATTTGATTCAATGTTCATGCCAGAAATCTTGATGAATGTGGCTCTGACATCTGTGGAACATTTCAGAATCAAAGTTTAGCCCTCCCCACACACACACCTGAGTCATTAATAAATCTGGGCTCCTCTGACACTCTCCATAGTCATATAAACATCCACTGCTGCTGCATTCTTGTTCTCACTGCTTTTATCACACCAGTTTAATCACTCTGCTGTTTTATCACCGCGCAAATAGACCGAGCCCGAGTGGAACGAGGAGAACACAACGAGCCAGTGAATGCAGCGGCGAACGCTAACGGGCCTCTCACAGAGACCTTTAAATCTGAGGAAAAATACATGACTTCATCCATAAAATCATCCCTCACTCCTCTCAGCCGTAGCCATTAGCGGTAATTCAGCTCTCAGCTTCCCATCACAGCACACACTAACTGCACCTCCTGCCCCAGAGCTCGCAACTAAAACAAACACTCCGGGTTTACTGAAAAAAGAAAAGCCCTGAAAGCGGTGTGGCTGTCAGTCGGAGTATTTTGCATGATGTATGAGGCTGGGATGAGTGTGCACCTCGCTGTGACTCTAAATAATTAAGGGAAAAAATGAAAGCTTCAAACGTTGTCTTTACAGAGGTAGCGTGACTCAGCGGTTAATCAATGCTAACAGGGAGTGTCAGGGGACCAAACAGATCAATTCCCCTGACGGAGGGAGGGAAGCCGGCTTCAGGCGTGACACTCTGATAGACTGACAGCCAGCAGAGGGATGGAGGGATGGAGGGATGGAGACACACAGCTTCAATACAGGATGATGCAGATACAGGAGACAAGATGCACACGGATACGTCTGAAGCTGCATAATGTAAAAAGAAAAAGAGAATAAAAAGGAGAAACGGTGAAAGCTTGGAGGTAATTTCCGTGTCTGAACTGATAACTGCTCGTAGCTGATACAACATCTGCTGCAACACATTGTTTTGCTGTGTTATTATCTTGACGCATTTTTCCATTTTGGACAGACCCACCTGTGTAATTTAAAGGAGAAGGCTGGTATTATATGATGTGTGTCAGACAAATCCCATAAAAAGAGCCAAACAACAACGTGATAATCTGTCTCTCAATACTGTCTCACTTCCTGTCTGCCGCTCCAAATCCCCCTGGTTCCTACTGAAGATGTACATCTTTAAAAACACCTCGCATACATATATCCTTTCATTTATTTAAGGAAGGATAAACCGTTTCCTAAAGCAGCTGGTCACTGTAGTTTGTAGCAGCCGTGACTCAAACAGGAGGGAACAGTGCACTTATTGGGGACTATTTTCAGCAGTGGATTAACACACATTTGGTGCTCTAGTGAGTGTTTTTGGCAGCAGGACGATGTGTGAGGGATTGACCGAGCTCAAATTATACTTTCTGTGTCTGCTGAGCCACGATGGTCAGCATGAACCATCCAGCAGCTTTCAACTTGTTATTTTTTATTGCAACAAAGGACCATAAATCGATGTAGGCACGGCCATAATCAACTGTTTGACGCTCTATTCATTGAGTAGTTGTTTTTACAGTTTATAATGTTTCCTGAGGTAATAAATCAAGTGATAAGCAGGCTTCATTTTGAGGCCGGTCTGTTGTCAGGCTAATAAATAGGCGTAATGGGTCAAAAGGGTCTTAATACACCCACCAGCAGGTTTTATCATCTATTCACATGGTAGATCACAAAAAGAAGGTATAAAAGAACACAACAGAGACCTCTAGAGACCGTAGTAATTATAACAGGAACAGAAGAGGAAGTCAGGTGCTAAAAACACAAGATTTTCACCACGGAGACCGAAGTTCACATCCCGTGTGAAACCAACAATGTGTAGTTGTCTTTGTATTAGTAATTTTAACACAAAACACAAAGTTTCTCCCTAAACTTAACTGTTTTTGGTGCCTAAACCTAAAGATGTTGTAGTTCAGTTTATGTTTGTGGGATATGGTGCATATTGTGCATATAAACTAGTCCCAGGATCATATTTTTTCATTATGTTGCATAAATGCATTAATTGCAGCTCTTAATGGATTGACTAAACTGATTAAAGGATCCTTATATGCCCGATCCTCATGTGAATTACATCAGCTTAATACCCTTCATGATTTATCCTGTGAAGTTGCATCACACGAGTCTAACAGATTATCTTAAACTGAATCAATGTTTCCCATGTGACCTTTGGGATGAACTCTAAAACAAACCCACACTTTTATTCTTCCTTTAACATGTTCATCTCCACACGCTAACCACGCCGCCGCCGCGCTCCCCCTCCGACAGCCTTCCTCCGAGCCGTGAGAAACATCTTCTGAGCGGATCACCGGAGGGGCCGCTGAGCTCGCCTCTTAATTCCTCCGACAGCGGCGTCGCTGTGATACCTCTAAGAGGCGAATCCCCGTCTCTGTTCTCAAGCCCGACAATCTCCACGGCACCCCGCGTCTGACTCGAATACCATCTGAGAGTTTAGAACGAGGCCGGAGCGAAAGAGAGGAGAGAGAATCAGAGGCGTGTGGTATTTGTTTGACAGGTACATGTCTCTATAGGCCAGTGCCTTTCCAATTTAAGAGGCCCTTAAGCTGGGAGCAGCAGCTTAACATTATTCTCTGTGAAGAGGAAAAAAAAAACACTGCTCTCTTTTTTTTCCCCTCTCTCCTCGCCGCTTTCAGAACGGGCCCTGCCGACCCTTCAAGGACGCTTTGCTGCAAGTGTTTCATCATTTGGTTGAATTTTAATTATTTTCCAGGCTTGTTAAGTCCCGCAGCGGCGGCGTTGAGCATTCGCTGTGAAGGAAAAGGAAGCGAAGTGACAAAAGGTATGAAGGGAAGACCAGGGGGATGACGCGGGATGACAAAATATTTCATTAGCCTCTGAAATGTTGGCTCACTCAGACATCCAGAGCTCATCGGCCTCACCACCAGCGGCACCGTGTGAGGTTTGACCGAGGCGCGGACCTCGTCTCTGCAGGACAAATCTGCAGATAATTAGGAAACCCCAGCTGTTAATAAAGGATCACACTGGTGTTTAGTTTAACTAAAGATCTCGCCCACTTACCGCCGACCTTTCTCCTCGGCAACCATCGGTTCATTTACACACAAATCAACGAGCGCAGATTGAAATTCTCTGCAACAGGAACATCAAAGTTTTTCTTTTCATCTCGCTTTCTAATGAAAATGGAAAAAGACAAAATGTCTTCTGGCTCTGAGTGTCTGTAATGCTCATCACATGACTGTGAGTGTCTGTAATGCTCATCCATGACATGAAATCAGTTGTTGGGTAAATGATAACATGAAGGTACAAATTGACTTTTCTTACCACTAGTGGAGCAAACTATAACGTTTATCTTGAAGGCGATGGAAGAGGGTCAAATTGTGACCTTAATCAAAGGGTTAATCCTCTCTCTGCAAACATGGTTACAACTTTTAAATGTTAGCTGGAGCTTACGGTGCAAACTGATTAGCATTTGAGACTGCTAAAGCCAACAGGTAAACATGCTTACAGTGAGATAAATGTAAATGCATACAGCAAATCTCACTGTTTGACCAACTGAGCGGTTCCTCTGCTCTCCTAACATTAAAGTGTTTCCCTCTCTTCAGGATCTGAATATATAGTATATATTTGCACTTGAATTATATGCATGATTTACTTTATTTACTTTTACATTCACTCATAGAGTCGTTTTTTTTTAGGCTTGGCTGAAATAAGTTTGTAAAACCATATTTAATGTGATCTCTACATGTCCCACTAAAGGGTCCCAGTGTTACTGAGGTCTGGACCAGTCAGGATATGATGCTGGCCTGGAACAAGAAACCTGCTTTTGGTGTATGAATAAAACGCCAGTTCCTTCAGTCATTCTGTGTTATCACTATGCATTTTGGTTTTTTTTTGCATGTGATTTCAGCACAACCACAACAATATTAAATGTTAAGAGCAAGTGCTCCGGAATTCAGGTGACGTAGTATAAAGAGAGAGGAAGTGGACATATGGAGGAGGACGGGGTGGATGGGTGGGTCAAACAAACAGAGGGCTTTCACGCGCTGCTCATGTCAACGTTAACCACGCCTTTAAAACTGCGACTGTGCATCCGTGTGTGACGAGCTGGGAATGAGAACGGCACGTTAAATGACAAGACATGACAGAGGAAATGTTGTTAAAAAGTGTGGTAATATTCTTTCCCATAGTTCACGTTGGGTGGAGTTACTGCTTCAGCTTGTAATTTGTGTGTTGATGTGTCAGAGATGTTTCAGTATATTGTGTAGATGCTGTCTGTGTTTGGATAATAAGGGCTAATCCAGGCTTCTGTTTCACATAACTGATGTGATCCTGAATAAGGTGGCTGGTAGACTCTGTGGCCGGTAGACTCTGCAGGTGGATGTGTTCAGACTCGTTGACGTCACTCTGCGTTTGGACTTGAGCCCGCTGCTCTCCTCCTAACCCCGCTAATTACCACTCTTTAATTGTCGTTGCCAATTTACCCGTGACCACCCCCCACCCCCCACCCACCCCCCCCCTCTTCATTACCAAACCACCACTACCACCAGCAAGTTAGCCACTCTGAAATTAAAAGCCCTCCGTGACCAGAGCCGAGGGGTTCTTCCCAGAGGACTTAACTCCTTAAAGCCTCCAGAGTTTAATCCTCATGAAATGAGCTGCAAGCTCTGATATCTCACCCCCCCACCCCGGGGCGAGCCAATGGAGTGCTCCGTACGGCACCGGCCAGCCTCTCCCATCAGGTGACATCAGCATCAGAGAGGCCTGCGGCGGCCCGGCCCACCGGCGAGCAACGAGACGCCGGTTTGAGCCGCTTTTTCTGCCTCATTAACAGTCGGGTCACACCGCAGCCGAGCTGGACTCCGGCCATTAGCCCGGCCGCGATTAATGGCTACTTAGCTGAGGCAATTGAACATTACGGGACAAGAGAGGAGGTGTTGACTGCAGTGTATGAGTCTGTTATGTGGCACTATGAGCCTTCCAGATATACTTTACAATTATTTATTCTGTGAGAAGCGAGCTGCAGGGAGGAGAAATCTATCCGTCTCCTCAGATGATGAGTAATGCCGTATCAGCATTCTCCACACAGAACCTTATTTCATCTCTTCTTTTTTTTCATTTAAGGTCCCACATATCTATCTATCCATGCTGAGTAGACATCTCAAAATCTCAAAACCAATTTGGCATTATCTCCATCACGGGCGACCCCTTAAATTTGCATCAGTGGAGTGGGTTTGGCAAGCAATTACCCCGATGCAGGACATCGGTAATTTGACGAGAATCTGCTCTGACAAGTCTGGACGCAGCGGAGGAGGCGTCCCCCGGGGGAGACATGGAGGGAGGGAGGGAGGGCAGAGAGCCGGCCTGCAGATCTACCGGAGAAAACATGAGGACTAATGCAGCAGCGAGATAACAGAGAACGCCAGGAAGGCCTGCGAAAATCTCCTCGAGTCATAGATACATGCAAACATACAGCAGATCTGTCAAAACATACAGTGAGACGCCAGCTGAGCTCGCCGAGGTTTACAAGGTCGGTTACTCTGCTGAGTTTCTGCTCACATTCTACATTATTGTCCTGGAAGTCCACTCATACAGAGAGCCTTTTACAGCAACACTCATACAAACCTCTACATGAGATGTATTAAGTTAGTAAAATAATAATAAATATACAAGTTTTATACCTGTTTTGGTTGACGAAGGTTTTTCCAAAGTCAGGAAGGAGCACCTTTTTATGGCTACAGTTTTAAAGTGCATCAGTTTTAATTGTGCCTTCTACTTGTTGTCACTTTTAAACCATCATATTCACAAGGACATTCATATAATCCTCCCCATCATGCATCACAACAGTTAATGTATTCAGGACAACTTCAGGAGTAATATTTTGATCATGCATCCTTATTAAAATATCATCAATTTTGACTTCGTGCCCAAAGTTGATCTTCATTATTTGCTGTTGTTTATTGGACCCACTCAAAAAATAGATGATCCATCTCACATAGGCTATTTATCTAAAAGAATTAAGGCTGAGCCCTAAATGTTGATGATTCAGTTCATCAGTCAAAGAGCCCCCAATCCAAACCTCATGAACTGAATCATTTGCCTTTTATTTCCCATTGCATTATTGCACACTGAGTAGTGTAGCAGGAGAACAGCATGATGGGCTGCTAAGTTTTACAAACAGCCTCGACTCTAAATGACTTAACTGCAAACCAGACTGTGATTGAAATGCAGAAGCATGATTGTCCAGCTGGTTTGAATGTTATCAGGTCATTAACCGGGGTGTTATCAGTGGTTATCAGCCTCATAGATGTGGGTCAGAAGGGGCCTGCTACACCCACTAGTAGGTCTTATTATTGATTGACTTATTCTATTCCTTCTTCAGGGATCGACCAAGACGACAGCGAGCATAGTAATGATGACGGGAGCAGAGACGGATGTCAGGCGCTGTAGTGTAGACAACGTGATACACCGTCAAGGGTGGAGGTCGGGGGTGATGTTTTGTTTGTGTTCAAAACGTAACATTTCATTCAGTTCAGAATTGTAATGATGACGACTGATAATGCCCCTTTAATCAGCCGATAACATTTGAAATGGGAGGATTGAAACGAGATGCACGCTTTAGATGCACGCTTTTTTATTTCTCGTGCACATTAAATGTTTTCACATCACAGGTGAAGATCAAGACACTAAATTAAGAGCGTCGCAGGTCAATCATGAGATTCAAGTGGCTGCTCTGCTGCGCTGGACTTTAGTGAAACTGGGCAGAGACCATGAATAATATTATTAATAGTATTAATCAGAATTTGATATAATGCATGCTGTTGAAAATGAATCAGTTATAATGTTTAAGAACAAACAAAAAGGGAAATACGGACCAATAGCACATAACATGATGTGTCATGTGACTTCTACAGCGCTGTAGACTCAAAGAGAAAATTATGATTTCGGTAAATATATTTTTTAAATGAATCATTTAGTAAATTGCAAAAAATAAAGACATATCCATCAGCAGGTCCAAAGAGACATTCAGTTTGCAGTGATATGAAACAGAAAACATCTTCACATTATAGGAGCCAGAGGTTTTACTGCAGAGATGACCTGAGCTGTTTGAGGTCACTGCCAAAAGATGTTCAAATGAAACATGTTTGAAGGTGTAACATGTTGAAACCTGTCCACAGTGAGGTCTGTTGATCTTCCAGAATAACGGGGACATTGTTGTTGGAAAGACGCTGCTCATAACTATTCCTCTTCAATGCAATATCCCATTCACCTCCACTGTATCGGGGTAACGGCATTTCAAAACCTGCAGCACATAGAAGTGCAGCGGCCTGCATGAAGAGACAGCACCGTGGGTTAAGTGGTGAAATAGATGTTGTGTAATTTGGGTGAACTGACCCTTTAAATGTAAATGTAATCATGATGGAAGCGTCCTTTAAAGGCATCAGAGCAGCTTTACCTTCATCAGAGGTGACGTCCATCAACGCTGAATGGCTTCCTGTGAGCAGCGGCTGAGAGCTTTATGACCGAGCCGGAGACCTCGCTCAGCTGCAGGAGGAGGAGGAGGACGGGCTGCTGAGGAGCAAAGACACGAGACGCAACAACGAGACGGTCCAGACGGAGGGAGGGACGACCTGTATTTATAATAATACTTAACTGTATTATCACATACATAACAGGGTTAGAGTGCATTAAGTGCAGGACAACAAGAAATGAGTGTAGAGATGTGATATTGGATGAATTATAGATAGCAATAACTAGAAGGACACTCAGAGAGCACAGTCCTTCTCCAAGGCTGATTCGCTCCCTTCCACCAAGTTCCTCCCAGTTTCATGACAATCAGGTCAGTCGTTTTTTTCTGTAATCCAAACCAAAAACATGACCTCCATGGCGAAGGTAACGATGGCTGCAAAGACGTGCGTTTCAAATCTTCAGCTCAGAGAAATGCTCTGCTAAATGTTCTAAAACTCTGTGAATTAAAGTTATCATGTCATTGAGCTGTGACAAGCTTTGTTTTAGACGGAGCTCCTGAGGCCATGCTACTTTCAAATGATTCTAGCTTTCCAACATCGTCGACCCTATCTTTAAGGGGAAGTTCCAGTTTTGAACTCTTCTCCAGTGACCGTAGCTCCAAAAGACGCTAAAAGTTGCCAGATGGCATCAGACGCTCTTTTGCATATCGGTGAAGTCATCGTGCATCATTTGCATAAAGCTTAGTGGTTGTGTCGGCTGACTGTGCACGGCAGGGTGGTCAGATTTCCTCTGAAAGGAGTGGAGGAAAAGCTTAGAAGTCTATCATAATGGAAACACTCCACAGCCTCTACACTGAAGTACGGTTTTAAAACGGTTGCAGTCGTTAAACGGCCTTGTTGCTGACAGAGGAGACAAAGACAGTCAGAGGAGACAAAGACAGTCAGAGGAGACAAAGACAGTCAGAGGAGACAAAGACAGTCAGGACCACATGGACATATTTATTCTGACATATTTCCAACAAATGCCGTCCCTCAAACTGCAGCTCCGACGTGGCTCCCAGCTCGCTGTGTTTTGTGATTCTGGTTGTTTCTGCCGGAGCTCAGCGCTGCAGCAGCTCGTCCTCCTCCACTCTGCCTTTAACAGTTTTCTCTCTCCAGAGTTCAGATGCTCAGACAGGTAGAGAGTGGGATTCCTGCTGATAGCAGGTGCTGCTGTCCTCTCCTCGGCGCTAAGTGCCTCCTCCTCTGCTCTTCCATTTTCATATTTCCACGCATGGCCGCCTTGACATTTAGTACAGAGGAATTGACTGTTTTCAGGGACTCTCGGGGGAGCGCTGTATTACTTTGTCCTGTCAGAAAAAGATGTCACGGAAGGAAGGTGATGTCAGTTCCGCCGGGTTGTTTATTGAATTTACGGCGCCATTATTTCGCCACTCAGCATGATTGTATTCATATTATACCCCATCCCACCAAGGTCGCCGGCACGCCGCTCGCCTGGTGACCTTGCGCTCGGGGCCCCTGGGGGGCCGGGTTTAACCAGAGAGACAGGGACCCTTCAGCTTTCAGCTTTGATGGACAGTCAAATAAAGCTGGAGCTCAATGACACACCAATCAGCCCGTGTCAGAGCCGGAGGAGAGTGGCGGTGGCGCCGGCTGCTGCAGCGGCAACGACGAGGTGAAAACAGGCGCTTTAGACCGCCGACTCAACAAAGACTGACTGACTTATGCCCTCACAGGGCGGCCCTCGCTGAGGTCACGCTGCCTGGAATTGCGGCATTGATCAGCGGCGAGGGTGACAATGTGTTGTCGTTGTCTGACCACCAATCACAGCGAGGAGCTCCATCCTGCTGAGAGATGGAGGTGCCTTCAGGGTGAGGTCATGGTTCCTGTTTGACTCTGCAGCCGTGACACCAAGTCGGTGTCCCGGTTATGAGTCTGATCCTTGTTTTCATCATATTCAGGATCTGATGCTTACGTGAAGCACAGACGACCGGCTGCTTTATGTCCTGAACTCATCGACTGAGTTCGGTTTTAAATTAAAAAAGTTTACAATCACTTCATATCTTTATCTGCCAGTTTTAGTTGTTTTAAGACTCAATTATAGACAAAATATGACTTGATGAGGAGAATAGTCTTCATCCTTAGAGGTTATATTGTTTATAGTGGAGTTCAATATCAATGATATCATTTTAAAACATTAGCATGCATTTGTTTTTAATCAATCTCCATCACCTTTAAACATCTACCTCCAGTATGGTCCCACAGTAACCTCACAACTGATTCATCATAAAGAACATTACGTCTCTTATTTTCCTCACTAATGGAGAGAGCATCAACATTAATAATTCAATTTTATACAACATTAAAAACACTATAATTTTTATGAATGTGGTAAAATAAACAGAACGTTGATGAAAGAGCATCGGAGCTTTATTAAATAGAATCATGTAGCGTGACATTTTAATGACATTTAGCATCACATCTCATCTTTGTTCTTGGAGGTGATTCAGCCGGAGGTCAAAGAAACAGACCTTTTAAAGAGAAAGAGGAAAGAGATTCTGAATGGATGAATTAGGATCTGTAGTGTTTCTGTAGCTCAGATCTTCTCTCGTCTGGACTGCGGTTCAGAGAAGGTTTGGTGAGAAAATCAACATGAAATATAAAAAGTTGATACAGACAAAAAAAGGATTTTTAAATATTTTGAGTTTTCTTTGCTGTCCCTCCGGCAACCAGCGCCGTCAGTTCACGTGACAGTGACGTCGTTCAGGCTGGTTTCATACATCGTTCTTAGCTTTACCTACGAAAACTAAATGCACTGTAACTTGTGGATTTATCCCATAAAATCCATTTGTGTGTAATTCACGTAATCGTGAACTCGTTTTATAAAGAGTGCCAGACTTTTCGCCAGGAGACCGGCGTTCGTGTCCCGTCTGAAACCAGAAGTCAATGTTGACTCATTTGCCACATTACTGACGTTCTTATATAACGCCACTTCTGGAGTTATTTTAAGTGCATTAATTGGCTAACTAAGGATGCATTTGACACGGTTTTGGCTGACTCTGATCCAGCCGTATTTATTGGAGCCAGAGTAAACGACCGATGTAATGCAGCAGAGAGAGGCCGAGGCTGCGTCTGCAGCGGGGAGGAAATGAGCAGCGAGGACCCTCCAGGAGCCGGGCTGTCGAGAGCAAACATCGACTTTGCTCAAATCGTGCTCCGATTCTGCCGTAATGAATATCAGCGAGGGCAGATTTTGTACTGGAACAGAGGTGTGCTGGAGACCTTCTTCAGGATCCTGAAGATAATCTGGAAAAGACAACCGAGACCAGACGGGTATTTTTGTCACCTAACACTATTGATAGCTGTTTTGTTGAGTTGCCTCTTTGCTAAATGCTGAGTGAGTTTAAGTTGGGCTTTTATTGTGAAAGGTAAAAACGAGGAGTGCCGTTGACAATGTGGAAAATAATAAAGAGTTGTTGCCATCTTGGTTCATGCTGGTTCGGACTACAGAGCGTCCATGTTTCTATTTTATTACCTGCACAAGTAAAGTCGCAACTCTGCTACACTTTGGTCGGGCGTCAGTACGCAATGCATCCTGGTACATGTAGGCACTGTTGGCACAACATAGCATACACCGAGGACTTTATTGCTTCAGCTGACTACATTTACCAACAACACTGATTGGACATCCACATATAACGAGGCGATTTGTCCCTTTAACTTCTCCTTTTACAAGTTGAGAAAAGATGAACCGCTGGAGATCACACCGAAACACGAAAAGCATGTTTTAATTTGAATGTTGGTACTGGAGTTTTGATCCTTCGTGGATTTGTAGAAGAGGAACTTTTAGATAATTCCATGATGCATTATGGGAAGTGTAGTATCCAACATGTTGGGAGTTTGATTTATAATAGGAAATTAAATTCAGGTCATCTCAGCATCTGCAAGTTCGACCATGAAGTTTAGGATAAGCTCTGTCTCCTGTAAGTCCCCCAACTTTATAGAAGTACACCACTCAAACACCGGACTACTCCTTTAAACAGAGACAATAACAACCTGATAGGAGGGATGTTGTGGAGCTTCTGCAGCTGAAACCAAATCATGAAAATCACCAAATTTGGAGAAAAGTAGTTTCCAGCTAACAGCAGAGATATAAAGTCCACTCTCCAGCCTTAATGGTGTATTTTTTTGGTGCCAAAGCGCTGTGATGAATTGCTGCTCTGCTCTGTTCCAGCCACACACACTCGTGGTCGTGTTCTCCTCGACAAACCAGCGCGGACACATTATCAAATGGCAGCTATAGGCTGCAGTTATTTAAAGGTTGTCATGTAATTACTGCTCAGCGGCAGCCCTCATCTGAAGCCCTGGACGCTCTCAGGCTGCATTCAGGGTCAACATGAGAAAGCGGCGGCTGATTTTAGCGAGCGCTCTCAGTCCACTATCACACTGAAGCTAATGGGTTTTATGGAAGACACCTCTGTGCAGCAAAACAGCCAGGAAGCTTCAAAGAGTTCTCCATCTAATGCACTCATCCGCAGTAAAATGGTAACATGCAATTATCGATGCCAAAACGGCACCTCCATCCACTTCCATTTGTGGTTCACATCACACGGAGGATAACATCTATGTTTTGTAATTAGTATAATTAGCATTTCTCCTTGGCAGGTTGCGCCGTGTTGTGTTCAAAGTCGAGCTGACGCGTCGGTAATGATAACGGTGACGGATTTATCCCCTTGATGTTTCATCAATCACACCGAGATTTTCAAAAACACAAATGTCCTTCCAAAACTGGAGTTTTTATTCAGTGGAAAACAAGCCCCGCGCTGCCAGAAATCTACATTTAAGCACATTATTTATATGCTGTGTCCCAATTTATATATACTTAACACTATGAAGAACACACTTTTTAGTAATGTTGACTCATTTGGAAGTTAGTGTACAAGAACTGTGCTGCAGCATTTTGTCTTAACAGGAAAATACAGAATCAGAATGAGATGTTGGAACAAAACTGGGTTTTGCAAATTTGAAAAGTTAAACTGTAAGTTAAATGTTTACACAAAGATTTATTATTAATGTTTTCAGAAATGTCTGTAAAGTCATCACAACATCAAAGAAGTACAGTTACCTATATACTGATTTAATGTGGATACTCTAAATGTGTCATCTCGTCTTTTGAAACACTGAATTGAAAAAATACAATTTTGACCTTTGAAATAGAAGTTTGACTAAAAAGAAATAGCCGAAGGTTCTTCTCCGACTGTAGTACAAAATAAGCTCAGGAAAAAGCAAGTATGTCGACCTTGAGTTGAGTTTTCTTTTACTTTTTGTCAAACTGAACCAAGAAGCTCTTGTGACTACAATACTGCAAAGTGTTCTTATGTTACAGCCGTCTGACTCAAATGAATCTAATGAAACACAAACGACAGATCCTTGAGAGCTTTCGGATGTCGCCAATATTACCATCGGACGCTGAAGGCCGGAGTTCTCCTTTAGAAGGAGACAATAACAACCTCAGAGAAGGGAGATAGTTTGCAGTGAACACTGTGCGGCTGATTCCATGAACAGTTTGGATAACTTTACAAAATACAGTATTCATTCTTCATGGTTGATAAAAAGGTTTTTACACTTACGGGTAGCTCTAATTTCAAAATCAATCTGAAATTGACCTCAACACCTTCCTCTTTCAGCTTTAGTGTTGAGAGTAAATGTGAACACTGTGAACATAGAGTCACATCTAGTTTCCTGTTTAACCTGCTTAAAGTACCCAGTTTACTAATCCCAAATTCCATCATTTTAAAATCAATTTTCCTAAAAGTTCTTCCACTTTGATTCTCCATTCTTGTATATCTAAAGGAGCATAATGTAGCACTGACAGCTAGCGGTCCAAATTCAAAACATTGGAGCCGTGGTCCGTCTGCTCCTCCGATGTGACTGATAGCAGTCAGGGTGTGTTAGTTCACCGGCTGTGTTTCTCAAATACTCGCTGCCTTGATCCAACACCGTCTCACGACAGGTCGTGAAATAGCCACAAAATGTAATCTATTTGATTTCATAATGAGTTCATAGACACAAATTTTCCCTTTTTTTTTTGTGACGCTCAGCACGACTTTCAACAACCTGGACGCATGTGTCAATTTCTGCTACAGTCTTTTCAAAATAAAACTACTTAGTTAGGATTAGGAATGGATCAATTTAGTTGGGCTTAAAATAACATTTGATTTAATGCTGACAATCACGAAAAAAAGTGAAATTTGTGTCCATGTTCACGAATCAATAATTAAATTTGGTGACTATTTCAGGACCTTCTGCTGCTTGATAACACGGCTGCTCACCGACCACAGAGACACTTCGGAGGGTCGAGGTCGGGTAGAATCGAACGATAACGTTTGTTCGCTTGCTTCCACGTCTGCAGAATGCAAAAGTGTTTTGCGTGCCAATAGAGCGCTGCAGGGAGGACTGATTTTTGTCGGCCAAACAGGAAGTTAGAATCCCCCTGATTCCCTCCACGAACAGCCAATGGGATTGCTCCATTGGGTTTTGAATTATTGCAGAAAATCAGCTCTGTGGCAAACACAGGTTTATGATACTGACATGTTTTGTTCAGCAAGATAATCTCCAATAATGAACTCCACTTTATGATTTATGAAGAGTGATGCATTCAGCAGAAGTAAAAAGCGTACGTTAAGCTATAAACCAACTCCACCGCGGTCACAGCGAGGCTGTGAAGCAGGACGAGTCGGCGTGATGATGTTCAGTCGTCTCATTTAGACACTTGTTAGCAACCGCCTTTTTTAAGACACATAAAGGCTTCAAAATTCACCAGTGAGATATTTACTGACGTTAAAATCTCTTCAGCTGGTTTTAACCACAGACATCTAAATAAAACCCATCGACTTCCAGACGAGGGAACAGGAAGTGATCAAATACTAACTCTTACTCAGGTTTTAGGACTCGTTCCTGCAGCTCTCTATTAGTTCCATATGTGGCAGTGTATTCAGTAGTTCATTTAGCATGTTTCCCTAATCTGTGATGACATATCATGGTCATGTTATGATTTATTACACTAAATCTATTACTTATTGGTCCTTTAAGGGAAGAGACTGGATGATTTATTTCCTTGAAATGTTCTGCAGAGGAATAAATCTCTGTTTTCTTCATTTGTTTTCAGATCTTTGGTATTTTATGTTCTGCTCTGTTGTTTAGTTGTAGCTTATATTTATTTATTTATTTTCATTTAGCACATTTAGCTCTCCGTTTATAATTCCCAGCTGGAATGAGTGTTTGAGAAGGTTCTTGATTCCCTCCCTTTGAAAACTACACTGTTGTTTTATTAGTTCATCTTCCTGTGAAACAAGAAACAACATGTTCAGCTTCTCACTTTACTGGGAAAAGAAATATGTATTTCTAACTTATTTTAATTTAATATTTGGACCGGCAGACTTGCGTATTCATGTTTATCTGAACCAGGGTGTGTTTCTCTGTAGTAAGCGTGCCGATGGAGGTCAGGTGTGGCCGACGGAGGTCAGGTGTGGCCGACGGAGGTCAGGTGTGGCCGACGGAGGTCAGGTGTGGTTGTGTCATCAGTGAGCAATGTGAGGCAGCTGCTGCTGGTTGGACTCCACCAAGTTCAGCTGAAGTAGAAGGTTCTGGTTGGATTGTTGTGTAGTTGTTTAGTTAGGTTAGTTTAGTATAGTTTAGTCATCCCTTTCATTGACTCAGTTTTTTAGTATTGATTTAAGTTTAAGAAGACATTTAATCAGTGAAATGAGTAATGACTTTAAGCTTTATATGACCTTTTGTTAATTTAGTCTCCCCCAGTTGCGTCTGTTAATGGTACATTCCAGTTAGTATTAAAGCACAGGTTTTGAGCACCAGCAAGCTTTTGATTGAGGGCAGATAGGGGGGACCTCTACGATTTTATTCTTTTCTTTTCGATGAAGCCGTGGTGGAAATGAGCAGAAATAATCTCCTTCAAGCAGAGACCCAAACCAACATGTGTTAGTCTGTCTCTCAATACTCCCCTACTCTGTCTGTGGCTCTCAGCTCCGTCTCTCAATACTCCCCTACTCTGTCTGTGGCTCTCAGCTCCGTCTCTCAATACTCCCCTACTCTGTCTGTGGCTCTCAGCTCCGTCTCTCAATACTCCCCTACTCTGTCTGTGGCTCTCAGCGCCGTCTCTCAATACTCCCCTACTCTGTCTGTGGCTCTCAGCTCCGTCTCTCAATACTCCCCTACTCTGTCTGTGGCTCTCAGCGCCGTCTCTCAATACTCCCCTACTCTGTCTGTGGCTCTCAGCTCCGTCTCTCAATACTCCCCTACTCTGTCTGTGGCTCTCAGCTCCATCTCTCAATACTCCCCTACTCTGTCTGTGGCTCTCAGCTCCGTCTCTCAATACTCCCCTACTCTGTCTGTGGCTCTCAGCTCCATCTCTCAATACTCCCCTACTCTGTCTGTGGCTCTCAGCTCCGTCTCTCAATACTCCCCTACTCTGTCTGTGGCTCTCAGCTCCGTCTCTCAATACTCCCCTACTCTGTCTGTGGCTCTCAGCTCCGTCTCTCAATACTCCCCTACTCTGTCTGTGGCTCTCAGCCCTGCTATTGAAAGATGCAAATAATAATACTACTAATAAAAAGAATCTCACACATGTATAATTTCAGGGAAAAACCAACTATATGTGTGTTGATGGTGAAGGAAGATGTCACCCAGTGACCCGGTGAGGCTCACTGATGTGTTTTTGGCAACAACAATGGAGCTCTATGGCTCAGAGGAAGAAGAGCTATCAGGCTTTGATACTCACACAATACATCAACCGTTGGTTTTGATCTTTTCATGGGATTCAATGACAATAAAAAAATCTATAGAATCAATCAAACCTCAGCAGACATGTTCTTTGACTGATGGAAACGGCATGTGAAGACATCATCTTTGTCAACGCCGTGCTTCTGAAATGCTTCTACAACAGATCAACACAGTGTGATACTTTACACATATTATAGGAGGAGGGGGAGATGGGGGTGTAACACAAAATAAAACATGTTGCATTGTACATTTCTGCAAACCACGGATATGTTGAATGTTGATGTTTTTTGCATTTGGGCAGAGCAGGTGGCATCGTCCATACATCCAGTGAACGTTACTGCAAGTTACTGCAGTATAATATCACGAATCACTGTAAGATGTTTGTCAAATTAACAGGAACTTACTCGCAAAATTACCGTAAAACTAATTCAGTCTGGTCTCAAACACTGTTTGTAGTTATACTTACGAAATGTAAATGCACTGCAATTCATATATATAAATATATATATATATATATATATTATATATAAATATATATATATATATATTATATATAAATATATTATAATATATAATATATATATATAAATATATTATAATATATATATATATATATATATATATAAATATATATTATATATATATATTATATATATATATTATATATAAATATATATATTATAAATATATATATATATTATATAATATATATATAAATATATATATTATAAATATATATATATATATATATTATATAATATATATAAATATATATATTATAAATATATATATATATATTATATAATATATATATATATAAATATATATATTATAAATATATATATATATATTATATAATATATATATAATATATAAATATATATATATATATATTATATAATATATATAAATATATATATATATATATATATTATATAATATATATATAATATATAAATATATATTTATATATATATATATATATATATATTTATATATGTATATATTATATATTTATTTATATATATATATATTATATTTATATAATTAAATCACCATCTTTTCTTAAACCTAACCAAGTAGTTTTGGTCATAGAACTTCCGTACTTAAGTTACGCCACTTCCTGTGTGGCGTAACTTAACCACAATCTTTTGCTAAACCTTACTAAGTACTTTTTCTGCCTAAACCTAACCGAGTTGTTTCCTGTAAAGATGGAAAATTATTTTAGAAAAGCCCTGAGCGGTAATTGATAAAGACATTCTTAGGAGAATGCACGAAAAAAGAGGAATAGCTTTTCATAAGATATCATACGAACCGTTGTCTGAGAATATTTTGACTAACTACACTTTAAAATGAACCACAACATTAAACTGTTGTTTTCTGTGATTTATTTTACAGTGCTACTATAAAACCTCCCATACATACTGCTGTATATGTTACAATAACATACTGTTATTTAGCCGTTGATGTAAAATAGGAAAAAGGACAATTTGATAGACTTCCACCCAGAAGACCGCTGCTCGTGTCCCGTGTGAAACCAAAAGGAAATGTTAAATTTGCACTTATTATGCATGAAAGTCCACTAGAGGTGGCTATTTATTTATTTCTAAATTTCATTTAATTTCTAAATTTATTTCGAACATGTAAAATAAAAAATATATATATATATATTAAAAAAAAGAGATTGATCATACAAACAAGTGGACAGCCAGGAAAAAGTAGTTTTTACATACAATCAAAAGCTTAAGAAGTAAAAGAAATGGTCAAACACTCGATGCCTTGGTTTACATATTCCAAAAGGAGTGAGAAGAAGTAAATTTAAAGTTCCGTTGTTTTGATATTTTAAAACAAACCATGATTTGTATTGTCTTTAAAGGTTTATTTCATGAGTCTTCTTGTGTATTTGTGCGCATCTGAAGCTAGGTGTGTTTCTCTGTAATCAGCGTGCTGATGGAGGTCAGGTGTGTCTGTGTCATCAGTGAGCAACGTGAGGCAGCTGCTGCTGGTTTCATGTTGTTTCTAACCTTAACCAGTAGTTGTGTTGCCTAAACTGAACGTTAACAATGTGGCACAAGTGTGATACGAGGCTGATATGAAACGTGGACATTTAACATATCGGTGGTTTGCAGAAACATACCAACATGTGTTCAGGTGACTGTGTTGTAGAATCCGAGTGCACCTCCTCAGCCACCCAGGAAGAAGCTGCAGGGACTCTCACTTCCCTCAGAGATGGTTGATTAATTGGTAAATGGGCTGTCGACATTTTTAAGACCAATTTCGATTGATTTGTTTAGATGACATGACATACCGGGAACGGCTGCTCTCTTGTTTCCAGAAGATCCGACTTCAGGAGTCCATATTGTAAATGAGTTCAGATGGAGATTCGGTTGAATAGTTGAGTGGAAGCTGTGATGATTTGAAGAAAAATGTTTCCCTTCTGCTGATTTCTTATTTCCCCTGCAGGGGTAGAAAACATTAAAGTGTCTCAGCGAATGTTAACTCTTCAGCTTCCCGCTAATGTTCCACGACTGTGGAGAAAATTAACTTTCTAATGCGAGCTTTTACAATTCCACCAGTATGAATGAATGTTTCTTCATTAAGAAGTTAAAGCCTCCTTGGTATACATTATGTAAACCAGCACTCAATACACCTCAGGTGTGCACTTAATTCTGCTCTCCTCAAATCTCGCCGATAGCGTCATTAAAACCCCATTACGCATAATAAAGGAACGAGGACTCGCTCTGAATCGCTGAAAGCCAAAATATATGGAACACTTCTCTCAAGTGCTGCTGGGAAAAATAGACAAATCCTGAGTTTAACTCCCCACAAATGAAAACAAATGAAGAAATGCACATGGCAGCATTGTGTCAACACTGAACACAATTACTTGGATTTGGAGGCGGGACTCACTCAACATGAAATGATAGAATAAATGTGAATTGATGAAGAAAGACTGAATGAGTTTATTATTATATTGAATTACAGGTGGTGTCTTTAAGGTGTACACTGTGGCCCAAACTGAGAGACTGAACGTTGTGTAAAGCTGCAGTGTTGATGATGTTTCAGTGGGTTTCACTTTCCAGCCAAATGTTAAAATGGCAACATAAAAAAAAATAACACTTAATGGAGCTTTCACATGAATCGACCCTTCGCTGGCTATCGAGACCAACAATGAACTAAAGGAGCAACACTGGCTCTGTTTACACCTGGTGTTAACCTGCGTCCTCAGAGATCCCATCACTAGTGGACAGCTTTAAGTACAGGTGTGAACGCACTCAAGATGCATTGAGATCAGACCTTTCAGACCACATTCAGAGGTCAGAGGTGGTCTGGGCCACATATGACCTCAATCTTTCAGCAGTGTGTAGTGAATGTGTCCTGGGTCACATTAAGGACCTCCTACTCAACTGATGTCCAGCTGGGATCCGCGGAATCACACGGCAGGGAAGACACGGCCGCTTGTCACCATGGAAACGGCCTCTGTGCTCTACTGTATCATGTCGGTACAACTGTATTTTATTTTATTTTAATTTAAGAATATATCCCATCTATAGTCTCCATATCTCCAGACACCCTCCTGCCCGACCGCCTGCTCGCTCTCTCTTCTCCCCGGCTCTCTGGAGCTCTGTTCCCCACTGTTGTCTGGCAAAGGCCTCCGTGCCGGCGGCGTGGACGTCCCCGGGGACCGCCGGTACAATAACCTTTTATTTTGATGTCAATACCATGTACCAGAATTCAGCAATATGTAGGATATTACTACTGACATTCAGAATGTACTTCTTTACACTAGATACAAAGACAATAAAGGGAAGCATTTTGTTTTACTGGTCCGACCCACTGGACATCAGATTGAGCTGTATGTGGTCCATGAACTAAAATGAGTTTGACACCCCTGACTTAAATGAAAGGCAACGTGACACATCCACTCCACAATGCAGAGAGTAGGAGGAACCATGATGTCAGTAGGCCCCTTAGCGGGTTAATGAATAGTGGAGTAGCTGGTGAACCCTCTATAGTTAACACTTGATGTGTTTATCAGACGTCGGGCGCTGATCGAGTCCCGAACCGTCTGACCGGTGAGATAAATGAAGGTTGAATTGTCCAGAACATCGAGGAGGAGAGGAACTCATTAACCGTGACAGTGATGGTCATGTGAGATATTAATGACTATGATTGATGTTCACAGTGTTAAGAAACATAAATAATAAAAGCCAGAATATGCTTTTGGGGTTATTGCTTTCTGTCAAAACTCATCTTCCGCCTATAAAACCTTTACGAGCTGCAGAGAAACCTGGCAGGAGGCGCCGTCCTGGTGACAGCGAGCCGCTCTGAGGTCTGCGTTGCCGTATGGAAGAGGAGAGAAAAGTTGAATCCTGGATGAAATAGGATGTCCTTCACTTCCTCTCTTCCTACAGATAAAAAATAAATAACGCTTCAACTGCTCCGAGTCCGCTCAGAAAAACATGACTTCCTGTATCGCCGGGCGTGACAGACATGACAGGCGGAGCAGTTCTGCTGACACTCAGCCATCCTCTCTGTCATGTCGAGAGCAGGAGGAGGTCAGGCGTCCTGACAGCCGCCCGGACACGACGAGCCGCTCAGCCTGACGAGTCACCTTCCATCCACCTCGCTAAACTACCAACTTCCTGACATAACTTCCTGCTCGCCGCTGACGGACGCCGCTGCAGACGTCATCACGGCGATCTGCAGACAGCCGCTGTCAGGGAGGAAGGGGGTCGACACATGAAGGGAGACGGAGTCAATTAAAACTAATAGGAAACAAGAGAGCGCTCAGGGTCAGGCAGGACACGGGGTGTGTGTGTGTGTGTGTGTGTGTGTGTGTGTGTGTGTGTGTGTGTGTGTGTGTGGACCAATTACAGTTTCACAGCGACAGACATTTGGTCTGCTCCTGTGTTTTTGTTTGAGTACTACCGTTTTTAAGGCTCAGGTTTAGACTTAGATTTAATATACACAACTTTAAAAAAAACCTTAACACCCAGTTCCCCCCTTTATTTTCCCTCAAGTAGCTTTAAATCTACATTATCAATATTATTATATGAATATATCATAATAAAGAATTAAAGGGAACAACATGGCATCCTCTTCGGCTGAGCTGTAATGCTATAGTTCGATGGTGTTAGGTGAGAGATATGTGATATCTCCGACACTCTGCAACTCACACCGAAACAGTCTAGATGGATCAATAGCACTCCAGATTTTGGGGTGAACTGTCCCTTTAAGCTCCTAGTTTTCGTTTTACTGCACATTCCCTGTCTGGAAACCAGCAGTAAAGTAGAAGTGTCTGGCTGGTACATCTTTAACTTTATTTCATCTTTAGTGCTCCTGTAGACTCTTTGGTAGATGTTGATTAGACTCGTTGGTAGATGTTGATTAGACTCTTTGGTAGACGTTGATTAGCTCCGTTTCCATTGTGAGAAACAACAGACGACACACGGAGCTGCAGCCAAACTACTTGTTGTATTAATATTGTTTTATTGTGTCTCTGCAGCCACTTTAAAGCTTCTTCTTCTCTGACTTTGGGACATGATCAGTTTTCTGATTGGCCCAGGCATATATGAAAATGTATGCATTGTTAATCCTTTGTTGTTTCTTTCTACTATCCGACTCCGCTGGAATCTGAATCTGTTTTTCTTTCTACCCGTTTCTAGCAGTTGTGTTTTTATTGAACCCAGAGGGGAAATTGGTTTGTTAACAGCAGCAGTGAGGAGGAGTACAGATTACAGAGCAAACAGAGGAGGGTAAAAAAACAAGGTAATGAAGGGTGTGAATACAAATAAAATCATATTAAAGTGTGCGTCTTTATGATGGTAATAAAATATTAATGAAACCTTGTAAAAGTGTGGAAGAGAAGGATAAATGATTGACTCTAAGATGTGCTAGTTAAAGTCTGATGGTATGAAACTCACTCTGAATAAACAGACCTGAGCTTCCTCCTAATGATCCGCCATCTAATTACTGCAGGTAAATTAATAACAAGATTTAATGTTTGATTGGATATAATGATGTGTAACCTTTTAATACATTTTCAGTGCAGTAAAAGGAACGACATGCTTTACTTTGCAGTTTGAATCCACCTCAACACTCCTCTTTGTTTCCAGGTTCTCTTCTCTTTGTTGGTCAGTATGTTTCTGTTTTCATCAAGGGTTTCTAACATGTAGCTGAGGTTTCACACAATCAACAACAAAAATAAGTTTATTCAAGTATGCTATTAGTATACTTCTTGAACTTATATGGTATACTTTCCCTTGACCTTTTATACTTTATACTTCACAAAAGTATAGTTAAGTATACTTGGTTTATACTTGTAGGTAATATTTTGATAGATATGTACTTAAAGGCCTACAGAAAGGTTAACTTGTCTTGTAGTCGTGTGCACTTTTTGATACCAATACAGTTTGTAAATGGATGTTGTGTAATAAATTTACTTAAATTCTTCAATCATTTTAATGTTTTTGGTTTCTCTGTTCATCGTGGAGGCGAGGCGAGAAAAGACATTTTTATTATTATTTTTTTTTTAGTCAAATAGCAAAAGTCTCTTTATGTAACACATAAATCACTGACTAAGTACTATAAGTTAAATTATATAAAATGTACTTTCATAAACTAAAAAGTGGGCTACAAGTATATACAAGTATACTTGCAGTAAAAAAACTATTAACCTAGTAATTTACCGAGAGTACTCTAAAGTGTACTTTCATAAACTAATAAGTGTCCTCAGTGCACCCCAACCGCGTTGTGCCTCCAGGGCGGGGCTCGGCCCAAGTCTGTGGCGATGTCGGCAACCCACCCGACCCGTCTTCAAACACGGACCAAGGAGTCTAACGCACGCGTGAGTCAGAGGGTGCAAGCAAAACCCTGTGGCGCAATGAAAGTGAGGGCCGGTGCGCGCCGGCTGAGGTGGGATCCCGGCCCAGCGGGGTCTGGCGCACCACCGGCCCGTCTCACCCGCACCTTCGGGGAGGTGGAGCGCGTGATAGGACCCGAAAGATGGTGACGAGAGGTTAACGTCACGCTGCCGTAAAGTGGTATCGGTGCCGTTGTGTCGGAGTCGTGCGAGTACGAGTGCGGACCCGATACCCGATACCCGATACTGGTATTGGTATCGGTGCATCCCTTATTTTGGTCATTTAGTGAACAAGGGGGAGGCATCCCCCCTCAAATCACCTACTGCCTTTAAGGAAATGTTTGTGGAAATGGTCGGACTGTGTCACCGTACGTGACCCTGCTGGTTATTTTTAAACCAGATCTCTCCGTGGACAGCAGAGGAAGCTGATTGGTCCGTGTGTGTGAGCCATTATCTCACACTTCAGGACAAACACTGAGCACTGACTCACATTTCTTTCACCACCCCGCTGGATTCAACATGTTTCCAAATCCCTCACCAAAATGACTCGGCTTTGTGAGGTTACATAATCATAACAATGCTCCGACCGAGCCGGCTTCAATTTGGACAAAATACAAGAAAGACGGTGAATTTGTGGCTTTGAAACCTTTGAAATGATGTGGACTGACGGAGGTATTGTGACACTATTTGATATTCAGAGCTTCAGGGTCGACCTCATTGACTTCCATTCATTCTAACTGGGACTTTTGTCTGCCCCCCCCACACACACACACACACACACACACACACACACACACACACAGACACACAGCAGCCACATGCAAAAGAAGAAGTGGAGAGAGACAGTCAGCCACCATACCTCCACAATACCCTCCTCATTGAAAAGCACCTTGGGATAATGATGGAGGTGCTCCTAAGTGGCTCGGTGGTCAAGAGGAAGCGGGGCTTATCGCGGTTGCCACGGCAACCGGTGGAGGAGAACATCAGACAGACGCAGATGTCTTGTCTCACTCTCTGTGTGCTCGCCCGGCCTCGTTAGGAAACAATCTGCAGCGGTTTTCATTTGAGAGGGGAGGAAGGAAAAGAAAAAAAGGCAAGAGGAACATTGTGTCTGAGCTGATGATGGAGGAGAATATTTCTGCATCGGCTCGCGCTGAAGCAATTATTGGCAATTTCATCATCTATGAATTCATGAACTGTACTGAAATCCATTTGTCCCGCTGCCACAGAGGAGACAGAACAGGGTTTAATTGCCCTCCTGCGTCACGCACACGAGCATCGTTCCTGTTCTGGGCTTAAATAAAGGTGGGGAGGCTTCAACGCTTCCAGCTCATTCCGCCTTTATTATTTCAATTTGTGAGCACGGCTGACGACATTTGAACCAGAGACGGTCGTCGTCAGGTAGAGACGGCGACCCCGATCCGGTCCAGATGCTTCAGACACAAATGCTATTGCAATAAGTCAAATATGTAGCCAAAGATGCTGATGATCTGTGACGTATTTCAGAATAAAACTGAATATGCAGACAGGATCATTTCAAGAGGGAGTTGATCAAACCATTCAGGGATCTGATCGCTGAGCGCGGCTTCTCTGGAGAACCACCGTGATGTGGAGCTGTAGATGATCCACCCACACCTCCCTCAACCACACTGGAGGTTCTTTACATTCAAATGTGCAACGATCTCATCAAAGAGTGAGTAAAAAAAGACATCTGATGTCTGCTTTAAGTACCTGACCAACTCTATTAGACAGAAACCTCCTTATTGGAGAAGTCTTCCAAACACTGAAATACATTAAATGACAACAGAGCCAATGTTTCTAACATTCTTGATGTCTACAGTGTCTGCATATGGCCACTACAGGATGGCTAAAGGACACACTCCTTCCTGCATTGAATCTGTACAGTGGCGCCAGACGCACATCATGAGGTGCGGCATCGTCCAAAATAGATGGAATTACTGTGTATACTGTTCCATTTGAATCAGTGCTGCAGACACATTTCAATTGATATGAAAAATGGCAGGGCTATCAAACAAATAAAATATTTTAACACGATTAATTGCAAATTAATCGCACAATTTTATGTTTCAAAATGTACCTTAAAGGGAGATTCATCAAGTATTTAATACTCGTATCAACATGCATAAAACAATATGCTCCCATCATAACATGGAAAACTGCAGCCCAATAAGAATTAGTATGTAATTATGAATTAAATCTATGTATAATTCATCTTTTCATTCCTGCTGCCTGTTAGTGTTCTATGATGTTTGCTGTGGTTTATATTTGTCTTTGTGGCTCGTGCTGTGACCGGTTTCCTCTCACTTGGACTGTGAGAATAAATCCTGGATGTGTGACACTAAATAGGAATAAATCAAGACGTCAGAATGTAAATTCTTAAGTGCACACGGAGCTCCAGGGCGGAGGCATCGGGAGCAGTGATGGAGGCCATTAAGCAGCGATGTGGAAGTGATTATCCTCAAGACAATCAGACGATTGGCAGCTTGTGCTCTGAGGTTTGAATTTTAAAACGGGCCTGACCTGCTCTCTAAAGCGCCGCCGTCGCCACCATCACTTTTTTTCTGATCGTTTTCACTGGCGTATCATCATCTCCTGACAGGCTCTGATCTGAGAGCAGCCTGCGACTGCGTCTGTCATCTTAAAGAATGAAAAGGAAGGTAAAAAAGCATCGCTCTCAGTCCTCTAATGGGCCCAGATGACTGCTCACCTTTTGAGCTTAACGCAGCCTGAGAGCAGCAGGTACATTCCTCTTTCTCCCTTCTCTTTCATTCTCTTTCCCCTCACCTTTTTTTTTCCTCGCCGTCAGACTAACCTGCGAGCTGATAATGGCTTCTCCCATTGAGGATTCATCCCTCGTTCTATAACTTTCCCCCTAAATGCAAATACACTCCATCACATCTTTTTGACTCCCTCCTCCTCCCTCCTCCCTCCATCTCTCTCCGCTCCTCTTTCTGTTTTTTTCTGTAGAAGCATAGCAGAGGATTAGCAGCCATGCGTGACTGATGGGGAGAAGATACGCCATCAGAATAAGTTAGAAGACGAAGATCTCTCCTCCTCCTCTCTCCTCTTGGTTTCTTTGTGCATGAAAGAAATAGAGAGGAAAAGAGAGAGGGGGAGATGCTCTCTCGCTCTCTCTCTCTGAAGTGTCATCCTCTCTGCTCGTCTTATGAAACAGGAATAAGTGGCTGGTTGAAGTGGAAGGAGACTCTGTTGGGGTGAATCTAATCCGATGCATGTTTCTGTGGCTGGATGTGACGCCACATCACCTGCACCGCAGCCCGAGGCCCTCATTACTGTCAGCAGCTGACTCGCTCCGACTCTCTCTCTCTGAGTGTGTGTGTGTGTGTGTGGTTTTATACCCACATGTGGGAATGAAATGGTTATAAATTCCTCCAACACCTGTGCTCACAAAGTATGTGTCGATCTGAATGCTGCACAGGTTTTAAGCAAATGTCCAAAAAAAGCTGTTATTGTGTTTGTCCATCAGTGACTCAGGTAGACAGGTGTGTCGGTCCACTCGTCTGTGTTCTAGCACCTCAGGACCAAATGTCTAGGTCATACATGGCTGTTAGATTTAGCCCGGTTCTGGAGGTGCAGGACTTGATGTCAGCTGAGAATCAGTTTCTGGTGTTAGCAGCTGGAATATCAACATCTTGTACTTTGCACTGACGCCTTGTCAGACCCCTCGGCGTCACTTTTCGGTCGCAGTAAACTCACGGTTAATGTTGTAAATTAAACAAAAACACTTGTTGGGGTTTAGGAAAAAAACATTGTTGGGCTCCAAATGACTCCGATTGTTGAGTGAAAATGAAACCTGGATGAAAGACTTGTTTGTCGGCGCTTGACGCTGGCGGCGAGGCGTCAGTATTTGATGCCCCTGGACTAATGGGGTAAGGTTGAAATGATAACATGTTGTTTTGTTAAACAAATACTGTTGTACAGTTTGTATTTCTAGTCATCTTTTTTGACCTTTTTAATCCATTAAAAACGCCGTCTCCAGCTGACTTCACGGTTTTCAGCTGACTCGTTTATCAAATGAGAATGAGGCTAAATGTTCCCTGCACAGGGATACACATAAAGAAACAGCCTTGTTGTTGTAGTGCAGTGTAAAGCGGGTCAGATCTTGTATTATAAGAAGTATGAGGACGAGATCTGCTGATGTGATGAAACCTGGACATGTCCTTCTCTTTATCCACCTTCCATCTGAACATCTGGAGGCTCGTCGCTGCTGCTAATTTAAATGTACTGCACCCTCATTACCCAGAATGCCCTCTGTCACCCAGGACACTTTTAGTTTCTAGCCTCTTTTTTCTTCTTCTTCTTCTTCAAGATTAATAACCTCTCTGTCGGCGGTTGTGTTTTCCTTTCTCATCCAGGCCTGAACCAGGCTGGAAAAAAACACGTTTGATTGGTCGGCTGCTCTGGGATTGGGCCACGCTGTCACATGACCGGCTGAGTCAGCAGAGTTTTCTCACACACACACACACACACACGCACACGCACACACACACACACACACACACACACACACACACACACACACACACACACACACACACACACAGACACACACACACAGACACAGACAGAGCACTGATGACCTCTCCAGAGACGGGCCTGACCCCATTACAACACCACACACTGCTCTCTCTCTCTCTCGCACTCCAATTTAAAGTAACGAGTGAGTGCTGGTAAAGTTATTGATCAGTTCAATAATTATAAACCTACATCCAACAAAAACATTTTACAAGAACGTATAAAAAAGATAATCTGACGTATAATATTCTAAGTTGACGTGGTGAACGGTTTCTCATACACTGTCCGTAAATCTACCTACAAATACCACTTATATATATCACATAATCAATGTGTAATCCACGTAATGGAGAACCAAGGAAGGTTAAAAGAGGAGATGTCGCGGCATCATATCATTGGGGTACAACTCATGCGCAGCTTAAATCAGCCTCCATTCAGCAGCCTTGTGGTGGAGCGCTAGAGAGCGACAGATGCTGCATAGGGAGGAGGTCGGGGTAGAGACATTGACACACGTTGCTGGACATTCGTAAGAAAATGCATGAAAAATTAAGAATAACTTTTTATAAGATATCATACTAACCATCCAATGACGATGCATTGAACAGCTACAGAGCAACATGATGATTCATTTGGAGTCTTTGTGTTTGTGTCCACCTGATGAATCCTGGTCTAATACTCTGTCTCTTTAGATGCTGAATGCTCCGCTGCGTTCACCAGCTCGTCTGCTGCTGAGCAGGTAGCGTACAGTGCTGTTTTGGATCACTCTCTCATGACTCTCATGGTTTTGTTTTTGGAGGTTGGGCCGGACAGATAAACAATGAGCTGAGACTCGTTATAAATCTCCATAAAAAGAACTATAGCCATATGAACGAGTCCTTGCACTACTGTTAATGTGCAGAGGTTTAACCATAGACTGTATAGAAGAAGTGGAGGTAGCCCGTTGGTTTGTGGACGACAGTTTTGAAACCTCGAGTTTGACATTTTTGTTATCGGCATCTTGTTTTTTTACAACCAGAAGTGACACTAGAGGGTGGAGCTAAGTACAACTGAACGCTGAATAAGACATTTTTAGGCGACCAAAAATGTTCTAATTACCTTTGATGAAGTGAAAACACGCTGTGAAAGGGTTAAAGTTCTAAGACGAAAACATGGACAACTCCCAGACCGGACAACGCCGTGGTAGCGACCTGTCAATCACCAGGTAGCCCCGCCCTAAAGCATCCCCTGCTTTATGGTCTATCTGACTCTAAGTGGGACCATCATTTACTAAATGAACATCATGCTGTATTGAAGAAGACTTGAACCATAAACTCATGTTTACAATGTTTACTGAGGTCATACATCAAGAGACATCTATAGAAGGAGAGGAGTCGCCCCCTGCTGGCGGTTGGCCCGGGTGCAACACAGCAGGAGGCTCTACAGGAAACAAGACTTTGACTGTGACCTTTGACCTGCAGGTTTCGACTCTTTCTAAGCATCAGTTCAGGCTGACAGCAGTTCTCCCCTCAGAAGCTGGACCTTGTTCAACCATGTTCAGTACAACTCGTATTAAAAACTGCCACCTGGCTCATGACAGCAGCTGAAATGTACTTTAAAGCACTTTGAAGGCGCTGCCAGCTCTGAGTGGATCAAACCGTCGCTGGCCCGGGTTTGGCGACCGAAGCGCTGACGCCACCACCCCGGGAGAAATCAGCGGCTGGAAGCGGCCCCTGTAATTACCAGCCGCTCCGCTGCGCGCTGATTGATGCCTCTTGATGAAGTAGTTCAGTGATTGAAGAGTAACGACGCACCGGGAAAATCTATAAGAGGCCTTTAACTGCTGCTGGAGAGGAGCGCCGGGATTGGCCGTCCTCCATTCTGCTGGTTAATCAGACGGCGGTTTGGCCCCCCATCACACGGCGGGCCAACGATCATCCCGGCTCATCAATCAGATCGATCAATCACCTGATAGAAGGAGCACAAACAGGCGGGGTCGGAGCTCCTCACCTGCTGCGACTTCACTCTCGCCTCCCCCTCGGCTCTCTGATGACCTGGATTTATTCAGCGCCGTTAATGCCAGAGTGCTGCTGCTTTTATACTTTTATGCTTTCATATTTCCCCAGCTCTGTGTGGGAAAGTGCAGCTTTATATGGAGGGCTGAGGGTTGCTTTTACACAGAGCGCAGGGTCAAAACAGCCAAGAACCAGTGTTCTAATCGGCTTCCTGGTGTCAGACAGCAGCTCCATCAGCTTCCAGGAGAATCTGGAGAGAAAACATAAAGACAGATTGATGTAAAAAGGATTTGTCAACAAACTGCACGCTTTAAAACAAATGTATTCACACAGATATGTTGGTGAGATTCACTGTTTGCAAGAGGAAACGGTTTCATTTGTGTTCAATATCAAATTAAAGTGATCCTGAATCAAACTTACAGAGGCACACATTTACGTTTCCCTGCTTTGTTCTTTCTTTTTAATAAAATGTGCGACTGTAGGTGTGCCTGGTCAATCTGTGAAGCACAACGGAGCCACAGCGGACCACAAATACTGTTCAAAGTCCGCTGAATGAAGCACCAACATGTATCATGTTGCATTGCTTTTTCCAAGTCCTGGCGGACACCGAAACGGCCATTTGGAGACTCCAAAATGCCACTTACTGTAGTAACCAAATGATATCATGGGTCTTTAGAACAGTAAAATACCATGTATTTTGTAAATAAAACTAGATAAAAGAACTCATAAAAACTGTTTATTTTGTGGAAAATGTACAAAACAGAAAAACCAATATAGCTCTATTATATCAAATGTAATTAGATGGCATCTCTCCTCAGCAGTGCTGATGGTCAAAGGGTTCCTGCTGGCTTCCCTCTCTCTCTGTGTGCTCCTCCTTTACCTCCTCTGGCTCTCTTCTAGGTGTGAAAGCAGGAGCAGGGGGAAGTGATGGTCCTGGTGATGCTGGGGAAGTGATGGAGGATCAAATAGTGGAGCTGGGACGCTTTGCAGTATCTCCGTCATACTCGGAGGACAGTGACGGGAGCCAGAGATCTCTAGGGGCGCGTTCACATCAGGGATCCGAGTACACTGAAGTTTATTCTGAAAAGACTGTGTGCATGTAACGAGAGGAAATTAACTTTTTCTTAAGATATCCTACGAGCCGTTGTACGAGGATAAGCTGCTCTGCATTACAGTACGTAGTCGTAGTCGTCAGAAAGCTGAACACCCACTAAGTTGAATTTATTTGGCATAAAGCAGCTCAAGTTGTGGAGTCGTCACCTCCGTCAGATGAACATTTGGTATTATTTTAGCGCGATGTTTCACAGGAAGCTGCGCCCGTGCCGAGCGTCACCGCGGCCTCCCGCGTCCTCTCATCCTCGGCTTCTATAATCAACATGGCAGCCGTGTTTCTGCCTCCTCCCCTCCCTCTACTCCTTCCTCTCCTTGTCATTATCACATGCAAGACTTGCCGTGACAGGTAGGTATTTGCACGAGATTAGGGCTGTAATATTTTGGCATTAAGGTGAATTAATACAGAAATGAATATGGAAAATGCGGGTAATTACCAACTCTGAGGCGCTCTGAGACACTTTAGGGACATGTCAAAGGATTTTCTCTTCCCGCTGTCTTCTTTAGCTCCTCTCAGACTCCACCATGCCTTTTCTCCCCTGCTGTTTTCTTCTTCTCCTCCGTTAATAGCGGAGCGACCCCCGAGCTGGCAGAGAGCGAGCGTACGACTGGTTGAAAGCATTGATTATCACGGAGCAGTCCTTGATGGAGCTGTTTGGCTTGATGCGTGTAATTGTGGTGTAATTAAACATTGACACAGGGGCTTTAACGGAGGCCTGTCAAACTCTCTGACCTTCTCAGCGGCTCGGAGAGGTGAGCACGCCATTTATTCCTGCTGGAGGCAGACAAAAGAGGAGGTTTGCTCTCTGCGGCGGGTATGAGTTCACAGCAGAGACTCTACGATGTGGAGGAGAGGTCGTGTTCATGTATAGTCTCTCGTTCATGTTATCAAGATAGATACACTTCGGCTTTCAGACGCATCCTTTTCAGCTTTCTGTAGCTGAAGTTTAGGTCATCGTTGTTGCTCCAAATGTAAGAGCATCAAACATCAGAGACCATAAAAGATCATCAGCCACAAGTAAAGGACAGACGGCAATACTTCTACAATTTACAATTAATCTGTATTTTGACATTCAATATCAATACTCTTAATACAGAAAGTATGCAAATCATAAAATGTATTTAATCACAGCAGAGTCACTGTCCGTCTTCCTCGCACTTCCTCCTGACTTGTTTCTAAGTAGCTGTTGGTGACTTTCTTGCTGAACTTCGGATAACTATCCTCAGACGAGGTCTTCAGGGATTCCTTTAAGTGTCTTTTAATTTATGCGTTTGTTCTGCCACAGTTTCCTCTGCCCCAGCAGCAGAGAGAAAGACCTAGCTCCTCTGGGATCAACGGTTTCATCTTTAACAGAAGGTGAAGTAAAGCCATCCCTGCAGGGTTGTGTTCCAGAAGACCTTCCATCCTGTTCAGGGTCACGCAGAGTTAAAGCTGAGCTGAGCTCATATTGGGTGAGAGAGACGCTTCAACAGGTGGTTAGTTAAGGCTGGAGAAATAGTTCATTCAACCCAAACCACAATATTACCCTGCTGTTACAGAGCCATCTTCATCCTCCCTGTACACACTCTATAATGGTACACTATGTTGAGGAGGGTTACACCAGAAACACGCCAAGCAATGACAAAGTGCGGCTCGCCAAAACTGTTCCCTAAGATCTGTTTACTGATCAGCATACTTGCCAACCTTTCCGATTTTCCCGGGAGACTCCCCTTTTTCATCGCCCTCTCGGTTTCCTCCCGGGGTCACAATTCTCCCGTATTTCTTCCGATTTCTGGCTCTGTACGGCGTCTATAATCCCTACTGTTTCCACCCGGACGACATACAGCTACAACAACTGTCGTTTCCTGGTGGAAGAGAGCAGTCTATGCTCGCAACACAGCGCGGTTTCAGCTCATGTTAGAGCTGCGTTTTCGCCGCTGGGTTCAGCGCACATCACAGCGTGCAACGCCCAAAGTTGGCCGTTGCTCGATGTAGCAAAAAGCCGCTGTGACGCCGCACAAGCCGTTGCAAATAACGCGTTTCAGAGCGCAGTGGTGTCGTTGTCACGTTGTGTCTAAAAGGACCTTCAGTGAGTGAGAGAAATAGAAGAGAGGTCAAATTAGAAGTTTACCATGCAGTGTACTCATTATTTAGTTATTTTCATTGTTTTAAAGTCACCAGAATGCAGGAAACAGAGTCTCTGAAAATCAAACTGCGCTTTGGTTTTGAAATCCTCCCTGTTTTATTTTTAAGGTCTCAAGGTTGGCAAGTATGCTGATCTGCTGCAGGTCCTCTCTGGGCGCGCCAAAAGTGAAACTATCCCCAGCTTTTAGTTTGGCAGCACTTCACCGCCGCAGAATCAAACGGAAGCAGCTCGCTGAGCTCGGAGCGGCCGCCGCAGCTTTCCACAGACATTGCATGGCAGCTCCTCTGGTGTTCTAATTCTTATGAGTCATTATTGGTCTTTGTCTTGTCTCTTGAAGTCAACATGTACAGTAGTTGTTGGGCATTTGCTGAAAGAATGTTGTCATTTATTCTGGGAGGACAGTCTCCAATTCTGGGTGCAACTAACAGAACCTGCATGTCACCGGACTGTGAGAGGAACCCAGGAAACCTCATAGACACATGCAACTCATTAAAAATCACACTGACGTTAGACGATGAGGGTTGGGAAACAGCAAGATGGACCTTGTCGTGTAATTTCCTTTTGTCAACGGATGGCACATGTTTTTTTTGCAGGGGAAGCATCCTGACTGACATTAGAAGAGATTGTGGGTGGATCTCATGGATGTGGAAAAAACAGTTGCCGATATTGGCAATAGAAAAGTGAAAAAAAAGCATAGACAATAGACCGGGAAAAACATTTAAACATTTTCTGAGGTGCTAAAAAAAGCATCCAACTTCATATGTGGAGGAATAAATGGGCGACTTCTCCCTCTGAATGTTCCTCCTTCGGTTTCATCACGATCATATTCCTCCTCTTTTTTTTTTCGTCCACTGCGAGCATCACCTGAGGTGGAATTGAAATCTAAAATGTAAATGCATTTCCTTCTTAGGTGTGTGTGTGTGTGTGTGTGTGTGTGTGTGTGTGCGTGTGTGTGTTTTGCAGCATCAGAGCAAACACATCAGGAGGTAAAGAAGGTGCACGCCGCCTCGCTGTTGCTGCAGAATCATTTCGTTGTGCATTTACATGCAAATTCGGCCCTCTGCTGCCTCTCTGCAGCCACAATGGAGCTCAGCAAATCATTGTCTCATCACAGAGAGATGGATTTCATCCCCGGGCCTCGTGGATATGGAGGAGAAACCGGGCTGAATTCATATGTGGAAGCTCTCTGCGGCTCTGCCAGCGAGCCAGACTCCTCCATCACGGAGGAAGGCAAACAGCCCGGGCCCTTTTAGCATTTGTGCAAATGTCAGAGAAAAGGACAGATCTCAGGAATTAACAACAGCAGAGGTGGAGGAAGCTAAAAAAAAACCTTCTCCAGAACAAATGGATGGACTTGTGCTGCCAGCCGCTGGCTTCTCCTCCACAGAGAGGAATTAATCAGCGGAGGCTCAGAGCCCGACGCTCAACACAGTCATGAAGACCATAATGAGCTAAATATTCAGTTCATAAAGCATCCAGCACCATGAGCAAGCTCTACATTACAACTCATCCAACACCATGAGCAAGCTCTACATTACAACTCATCCAGCACCATGAGCAAGCTCTACATTACAACTCATCCAGCACCATGAGCAAGCTCTACATTACAACTCATCCAGCACCATGAGCAAGCTCTACATTACAACTCATCCAGCACCATGAGCAAGCTCTACATTACAACTCATCCAACACCATGAGCAAGCTCTACATTACAACTCATCCAGCACCATGAGCAAGCTCTACATTACAACTCATCCAGCACCATGAGCAAGCTCTACATTACAACTCATCCAGCACCATGAGCAAGCTCTACATTACAACTCATCCAGCACCATGAGCAAGCTCTACATTACAACTCATCCAGCACCATGAGCAAGCTCTACATTACAACTCATCCAACACCATGAGCAAGCTCTACATTACAACTCATCCAGCACCATGAGCAAGCTCTACATTACAACTCATCCAGCACCATGAGCAAGCTCTACATTACGACTCTGAAGGTGACTGATAGACATAAAGTAAAGATATGATTTGGTTCAAAATCTGTCCACTGCTTTTTTGTATAATTGCTGTAGGCCAGAGGTTCCCAACCTCTGTTCCTTGAAGCCCCCACCCACATCATCACCCTTAAAACACATTTATGAATCCTCAATTTGAACGAGGGGATTCAGTCTATTTAACGAGTCATCTTTCTTTAATGGATATAACTCGTCAGTGACGGATTCGCCAAGCAAATGCAGATATATAATATGATCTTTTTTTTAATTTACTATAATAGTGTTAGAGCCAAAATAGATGTTGTGTTGTTGTGGTTAAATAAATGGAATGTAATATGTGTTAGATTGCTGCTAGTCCGCCCTGTTAATACAGATGCAGGCCTCCCTTTGTGTGCAACAATAGTTTTTTTAGCGCAGTGAAAATGTTGTTTTTTAAAGACTAAACGCCGACAAATATGGATTGAAGCAGAATATTTGTTGGTTAAATAATGTTGTGGATTTTTGTAATGATTACATCTATCTTTCTGCAATAAATTTTGAGTTTACAATGCTCAACACACGAGTCACATATAAACCTACGCAGCCACCACTGGAATCTAATTCTACAAATATTATAATACTAATAATATCAGTGTATCCTGATCTTTATCTTAAGACGTCTGTTTCCACTCTCCAAATCTCCAAAATTGAGCTTGTGGAGTTAATATGAATATAATATATCAACTGGTTTTATAACCTCATAAGAACTGAGCCGACTCTGTGAGATGCTACAGACTGAGATGTGGTTGAAGAAGCAGTAACTGGATGTGTTCTTGTGAGATGTGGTTGAAGAAGCAGTAAAAGCAGTAGAAGTGTTTTTGTTGGTCAAATGATTAAAAAAAGAAAATAAGTTGTACTTTTAAAATGCGAGGCCTTCAGATGTCCCGGCTTCACAGTAACTTATTCTGTGCTTTAACCTTCATATCAGCGGTTCTGTTATCCGTTCCTTCAGATGCTGGAGAGTTAAAGTTTGAACCAAACTCCTAAAAGAGTTTTTATAGCTGAAGCTCAGTTTGTATTACGGGGGGGGAACAGGAGGTCAGCAGCGATGTCACATCTCACACTCCTACATGCAGGAACTGGAAAACCTTGAGAGGGTTAAAGTTGAACCTGAATGGAAGTTAGCCAGGTGCATCGTGGGGGAAACCAGCAGAGAAAACTCCAGCGAGAAGTCTGCTGCCAAGTTCCTGTCAAACTCTGACACTGATAACTGCTGCAGGAAAAAGAGCAGACAGCCAGCGCTTCTCTCTCATGTTCACAAAAATCCAGACCGGACCGCGTCTCCGCGGCGGTGTTGTTGGGAGAACCGAGCCCTCGCTAATCTTTGGCGACTTCAATGTTATCTTCAGCTGGGCGGGCGGGGCGTCTCGGCGGGGGGGGGAATCTCATTTTCTATTCAGTCTGCTGCTCTATTCAGAGTGGAAATGCCTCCTCATTAGGCCGACCGGCCACAGAACATCAAATCGTCACATATCAATGGGATTATGTTATCGTCCGAATTGGATTCTTGTTTGGCTCCAACCATAGAGTGTGAGGGTTTGACCCAGCGTGAAGCACAGCGAGCGGCACAAACCAGATGGGATCTGAGCTTCTGAACGCCTCCGTCCCGACCAATGACTGATGGCTTCTCTTAATTACTCTCCGTCTCCGTCTCTGTGTGTCTCTCTCCGCTTCTTTTGTCTCCCGTCTGACTGTTGACTTCTGAAGGTCTGCGTTTGCCCTTCAATCAGTCGCCTCCATTATCACTTTTCCATTAAAGTTGGGAAGGAGAGAAAAAAGAAGAAAAAAAAACAGCTGAAAAGAACTCAAATGAAGCTCCGGCACCAGAAAGCAACTAAATTGGATTCATCATTATCGGAACAAAAAACTTCCAAGGACTGAGGATTTAGAACAGAATACAAAAGAGCACGCGGTCACTTAAACAAAAGACCGACTCTTTGTCCTGTTGAAAGAAAACATTCACTTTCTGATGAATCTGATCTACATGTTCATAAAGGAGCTACGCAGCGGCAGCGTGATGAATCCAAACAAAGCGGCCTGCACAGCCCGTTATCTTTGCACGGCCGTCGGCGTTAGATACCGGCGCACAAGGAACCATTTTCGTGTCACAACGTCCTGTCACACAACGTGTTTACTGCGACCAAAAAGTGACGCTGAGGGGTCTGACAGAGCGTCAGTATGTGACGAGTTGGGCTGAGAACGTGTCGGTCTGCATCGTTTGGGTTGAGATGGAACCATTCTGGGAAATCTGGTGCATCATTTTGTTTTATTTTTCAGCCTAAAGGCCTTTACACACGTGCGTGCTATTTATACACATGCCAAAGTATTATCTTGAAATGTTGTCATGAGTACTTTCACACAGAACGTGAATATTACAACGGCAAAAAAAGCGGAACGAGGTTGATTGATCGTGCGGAACAGGTTGAGTTGGGCCTGTATTTATATTTCTGAACTTTATTACTCCTCTCAACCTTGACAAAACCAGATCCACTCATTACTTTCTTATCTTCTACAATAAAAGCACTAGACATAAAATATTCACCTGCGAGTATTTCACATTTCTGTGTTGTTTCTCCGTCGTGCCCCCGGTGTGTAAAGACCTTAAGACGTGCACATTTCTTTTCTGGCGTCTGTTTCATGAATTAACAGAGAAAACATTACATCATATAGCTCAGCGTCATTATTGGAATAATTGTTAAAAGTAAAGTTGTGTGTCCGCTGAACAAAGTTGGATCCGTGGTACTTCCCTCGAAAAAAAGATTTTTGATGCTTTTGATGCAGCTTCACTAAGAATTTATGTTTTAATCTGAACAAGACGATTTAAAGCTTTAAAACATCCTCCATCTTTGTCCACACAGGATGTGTTCAGGCACAGTACTGAGTGTAGGTCATGTGCATTTTAGCAGCACTAAGAGTCCAACACACAATCACATCGGTCAGTTCTATTTATTTATTTATGTAGAGATTTATATTTGTCTTTCATGTTATTTTAAAATGTCATAATTATGTGATTTTTTTTCATCATTCACATGATGTAAAAACATTTAGAAAGTAGAAATGGAGAAACACATGAAGAAGCTGTTTTTCAGCAGCAGCTACACGTTACAGTGAAGATAGCTGTTATTATCTTTCTATCTCTCGGGTCGATTTGTTACTTCGTGTTATTTGTTTTTGCTTCTGATAATTTCTTGAATGTTTTTTATGAAACTGCAGCAAACAGCTGCAGACACGACAATATTCAGACTCCTCCAAACTGAACCTGCAGCCCCAACTGTCCAGTTTGACCCGACGAGACTCCACTTTAATATTCATTCAGGAAGTCCCAGTGGGACCAACGTCGTCTCTGGGGCTTCAAACCAGACAGAGGAGGAGGAGGAGGAGGAGAGGATGAAGAGTGGTGGGAGAAGACAGGCACAGTCGAGGTGTTGGGAAAGGTACAGCAGAGGAGAGGAGGATGGAGAGAACAAAGGTGGAGGAAATCAACTACCTTTTTACCTATTTGAAATGCACAAAAACACCTGAAACCTGGAAACAGAAGACAAAGAGTGGAATGATGGGGGTCAGAAAGAGGAACAAGAAGAAGAAGAAGAAGAAGAAGAAGAAAGGGGAGAGTTTGAAGTAGATGACAGGTAAAGGAAGGAGTTAAGATCTGCAAAAGGAAAAAGGAGGAGATGCAGAGAATGAAAGGAAAAGACGGAAAGGAAGCAAGGAGGTGAGGAAGGAGAGGAGATATAAGATGGAAGAGTAGATGGGGAGGAGGTAAATAATGACCTTGTGGGAGGTGGAAAAGGAGAAAGGAAAGGAGGCAAGGAAGGAAAGAAGTGTAGGAGGTGGGCAATTTTCATTCCAGACGGCACCGACACACCGATGATCCTACATCTGTAATATGAAGCCTGGTTTTTCAAATGAAGAGTAGAGTGAATGTGAGCTGGCAGGTGGAGCAGAAGCAGGAAGCACTAATCGGGTTTCAGGTGTAGCTGCAGCAGCGTTAGCCGCTTCTCTGGGAGCTAATCATTCAGGCAGATTCAATAAGAAGTGACCTGGGAAACCTCAGACCTCTGACAGGACGCTTTATTTCATCTCCGTGTGTTCATCTCCTGAACTCTGCTGCTAATGCTCCTCTTCAGTTCCACCTCCACCCTGTTACACCTAATGCTCCTCTTCAGTTCCACCTCCACCCTGTTACACCCACGTTAACTCACTGTCAACTTAGAAATATTCATGTTCTTTATGATTCAGCATTTTAGTTTTTTGGTGTCCCACTTTATGAGGGACTGCACAGCATTTTCATCCCTTATTGTCCCACGTCCCACATATTGAGACAATGTCCCACAAATTGTCATCGGCTCTAGTTTTCAAAAGTCAAACCGCTGCAGGACAGACGCTTCTTTAAAATCTGTCTTTTATCCTGTTGGCTGTGTAGAAAGCAGGAAGTCTGTCATCATGGTTGCTGTCAAACTGAACACACAGGGGTCAAGAGCAGGTTAACATTTCACCGTCTTTGCTGCGCTATGTCCAACGGAGAAAATCCAGAGTCACCGCAAAGTCCCAAGCTCTGCAGATTTAGGCGGAATATGATGGAAACTAGCACAAAGAAAAGGAAGAGCAGCTACAACAAAGACTAGGAAACTATGTCTAAGAAGTTCTTATCCATTGTAAGGAGATTCTGAGTTCTCAGTTATTGTTCAATTTAACACGGAGGGGGAATACGACATGAAGCGACACAGTTCATGTGAGTCTCACAAGAAATGTGCAGCACTAAAAGACATTTTTCACTATTTTTTTTTCACATATTTTACCAATAATTTGCAGATATTTTTCATTAATAATCTGAGACTTGGCATAGTGAGTACTTTTACTTTTGATACTACAGTTCAGTACCACATATTTTTTTTTTACATATTTAAATAATATGTTTTAAACATTTTTGGGATATTTTTCATTATTTTTTTCACATATTTTACTCAGAAGAAACGTGCGGCTCATAAAGAGACGTACCGATCTCTGGATGCATTAAATCATCGAGATGTTTACGAGATAAGAGGCAGAATATAAATGTTTATTATTTAAGTTAGATAGACATTATATCAACATTATAGACTTCCTCTCAGCCTTGGTGACGTGTCCCACATTGTCCAACACAGACATACTCTTTGTCCCACATTAGGTTTGTTGGGATCTGTATGTGTTATGGCTGTTAAGAATCCCTCATTTCTATTGTTGTCTATTGTTTAATACTGTAATATTTATTATCAAATGTCGCCTGCATTGGTTAGGACTAGTACATAACTAACTTTTATAGTGTGATCGCTTTCATTTCTGATATTTTCCACGTATGATATGATGAATACTGTGGGCCTTCATACTTTAGTGTGATTAGAAGTTATACTGGCGTGCAAATGAGTTTCTATGTCCTATTCATCGTCTCAGTGTGCTTATATACCGCCATTATGAGAGAGGACCAACGTTAAGCTGCGCTACTCCTGGCGACTAAAGAAAAACACCATAAAGCATCCGTTTGGTTTGGTAAATGTTATTCATGTCATTCATTTATTTATAGTGGAACCTGTCATATGTGACACTTTTTAGAGTTTTCTTGGCAAACCTACAGTATATTCTACATTTATATATCCTATATTCACATCAACCCTTTCGTCAGATTCATTTAGCTCTGCTTATTCTGAAAAAATATCAAATCAAATGTGCACTAAAACAATATTTGACTTGGTATTCGTTTCACCGGTTGAGGCTGAAACCTTGTTGCTGCTTTTTAAAGGTCAAACGGCTCAATGACACACAAAGTCACTGTTGTTTTTTAGAAATCCCTCAAAACTCTTTTTTTATATTTGTAATTGTTCTTTATTATAAATTCATTCTGTTTCTCACCATTTTATTCAGCCATCTCTTACTATACTTTAAAGCACTTTGTAACATCACTTAGAAGTTTGCTGAATAAATAAATGTAATTATTTCTTGTCCTTGTCGCTCTCCTCTTCTCTTCCTCCTCATCCTGCCTCCTCTTAGCTCTCCTTCTGTTCCTCCCTTCCTTCTCTTCCCTCTCCTCTTCCTTTATCCCTTTAAAGTCAAAACAAAGTGCCTTAATCTGATTTAACTTTATTCCTTCCCTCCTTCCTTCCTCTCCTCTGTTCTGTCATCCTTATATTCCTCCGTCACCTTCTCTCCATGGCGGTAGGAGGAGGAGGAGGAGTGGATGATGATGGCAGAGGAGGTGGAGGAGGACGGACAGGTCGACACGCTGCCAGTCGTCAGCCATTAGAGCGCCGCTCCATCTTGGTCCTGCAGATCAATGGGCGGCATAATGAAAGCCAAGCGCTGCCTCGCTGTGACACCGTGAGGAGAGGAGAGGAGGGTAACAAGCAGCCAATGAGACGACGGCGTCGGCCATGTCCTGTGCATAAAGCTAATAATGCAGCTGATCGACGTGCGATGCTGATATTATTAACCTGATCCGCTCCGCTCCGATCGATTGAAGAACTAATCAATACAACACTGCAGGAGCTGATTAACCTGAGCGGACTCTAATGAAACACACTGATCACATTCCAGACACACACACGTATCATAATCACCCTAGTTCACTGGAGAAATGTATTTCTAGTCTCAGGATAGTTTAGTTTGAAGATATTAAATGAAATGTAAAATGTTGTGGACTTTAACAGGAATCAGCCTCCAAAAAATCAATCAAATCCTCGTTGGCAGTTTACAGAGAGTTTTATTTACTTCAGTCAGCGGCGGAGGAAGAAATCAAACTCTTTACTGGAGTAAAACTGGCCAAACCACAGTGGAGGAACACTTAATTAGGAGTTAAACATCTTCCAAACCGTACACGAGAACTGCCAGTAAAATGCACTGGAGTACCAACAGAAGAGATGCTCGTTGTAAATATTAACTACCAGACCTTTAATTTAGCATATTTACATGCTACCAGAAGAAAGGAAAGGAGAGTTAAATGAAGAAGGAAGGACGTATTGTACAGGTTCAGACAAAGATCATCTCTTTGCATCACTTTAAATTAACTTACAGCAGACATACATGTACAACAGAGGATGTGCAGTACTTCATTACATTAATAACATATTAACATATTAACTTTCACAAGTCTGCTCCAGATAATACACATTACTTGTGTCTGCGCTCTCAGAGACCTGAGCTGTTAAACATGCTTAAATACAATGGATTTCTGTCTGATCTATATCTACGTGGTGTTGACAGTTCTCTTTGCTCACTACGCCTCCCTAATCCCTCATTAGGCTGGTAGGATTTCAGTAAGGGTTACCACTTCACTACCTTACTACATACTGGGGTTTTCGTTGATGTTGTCAGTGAGTAGAGCTTTCTCTCCATGTTCCCTGTGAAACAACCTTTTGACTTCAGTTGACTTAGTTAACCTCTTCAGCCCTAGGGCTGCTGGAAGGTGTGGTTCTCCTAGACAGACAGACCCACAATAAATGAAGAGTAGCTCCACAACTAGCAGGTCTACCTGCATGATCCTGGTCTCTATGGATAGGTAAGACCTCAGAGTCCCCAGTGTCAGTAACATTGTGACTGGTTCATCACAGTTTACGCAGGCATAGTAACAAAGGAAACATTTACATTTTGTATCCTCTCAGTGGACAACAGCATTATATAAATGATGCCGTGCACAGAGACGCCTCTGAATTCATTCAGCAACTCCTCGACTACAACTGAGCCAAAGCAGATAGAAATAACACAAAGCACATAGATTCTATAAAGGTTTTAGTCAGGATAGGACCAGGAGGACTCTCCATCTGGACCACTGGGATACACAAAGTGTGCCAAATGGGTTTTCTACCTCTTGAAAGGAACTCTGGCTCTAAAATACTCCTGATATCCACTACAGGAGGCGACGTGACCACAATGGAGCCTTTAACCATGACATTCACCCTGTGCATCATCACATTCTATCATTGTGCATCATCACATTCTACCATTGTGCATCATCACATTCTACCATTCTGCATCATCACATTCTACCATTGTGCATCATCACATTCTACCATTGTGCATCATCACATTCTACCATTGTGCATCATCACATTCTATCATTGTGCATCATCACATTCTACCATTGTGCATCATCACATTCTACCATTGTGCATCATCATATTCTACCCTGTGCATCATCACATTCTACCATTGTGCATCATCACATTCTACCATTGTGCATCATCACATTCTACCCTGAGCATCATCACATTCTACCATTGTGCATCATCACATTCTACCATTGTGCATCATCACATTCTACCATTGTGCATCATCACATTCTACCCTGAGCATCATCACATTCTACCATTGTGCATCATCATATTCTACCCTGTGCATCATCACATTCTACCATTGTGCATCATCACATTCTACCATTGTGCATCATCACATTCTACCCTGTGCATCATCACATTCTACCGTTGTGCATCATCACATTCTGCCATTGTGCATCATCACATTCTACCATTGTGCATCATCACATTCTACCATTGTGCATCATCACATTCTACCCTGAGCATCATCACATTCTACCATTGTGCATCATCACATTCTACCATTGTGCATCATCACATTCTACCATTGTGCATCATCACATTCTACCCTGAGCATCATCACATTCTACCATTGTGCATCATCATATTCTACCCTGTGCATCATCACATTCTACCATTGTGCATCATCACATTCTACCATTGTGCATCATCATATTCTACCCTGTGCATCATCACATTCTACCGTTGTGCATCATCACATTCTGCCATTGTGCATCATCACATTCTACCATTGTGCATCATCACATTCTACCATTGTGCATCATCACATTCTACCCTGAGCATCATCACATTCTACCATTGTGCATCATCACATTCTACCGTTGTGCATCATCACATAATACCGTTGTGCATCATCACATTCTACCATTGTGCATCATCACATTCTACCATTGTGCATCATCACATTCTACCATTGTGCATCATCACATTCTACCCTGAGCATCATCACATTCTACCATTGTGCATCATCACATTCTACCATTGTGCATCATCACATTCTACCATTGTGCATCATCACATTCTACCCTGAGCATCATCACATTCTACCATTGTGCATCATCACATTCTACCCTGTGCATCATCACATTCTACCGTTGTGCATCATCACATTCTACCATTGTGCATCATCACATTCTACCATTGTGCATCATCACATTCTACCATTGTGCATCATCACATTCTACCATTGTGCATCATCACATTCTACCCTGAGCATCATCACATTCTACCATTGTGCATCATCACATTCTACCGTTGTGCATCATCACATAATACCGTTGTGCATCATCACATTCTACCATTGTGCATCATCACATTCTACCATTGTGCATCATCACATTCTACCATTGTGCATCATCACATTCTACCCTGAGCATCATCACATTCTACCATTGTGCATCATCACATTCTACCCTGAGCATCATCACATTCTACCATTGTGCATCATCACATTCTACCGTTGTGCATCATCACATAATACCGTTGTGCATCATCACATTCTACCATTGTGCATCATCACATTCTACCATTGTGCACAGTATAAAGTCAATAAAAAACAACTAACTTGTATAATTTTGACTCCAAATGGAGTAGTTCTATTATAATAATGAAATATGATCAAGTCGATAATAACAAATGAGATCAATAACAATGTAAAAAAAAAAGAATCCAAAGACAAGTATGTACATTCAATACAAAAATATTATAAAGTAAAAATATAATTTCTAGTGTGTTGATTTTGTGACTAAAATATTTAAATAATTGTCAAACAAACCTTGTTGGACTAAATCCACTCTGAGTGTTTTAGTCGCGTTAAGGTCTCGTCTTTTAGAAACTATTCAGAAAAAACATCGTCAGAGCATTTTATGAAGTTTTTAAAGGCAGTGTTTTAACACACAGCTCAGGTACAGGAGGTACAAGAGGTACAAGAGGTAAAAGAGGTACAAGAGGTAAAAGAGGTACAAGAGGTAAAAGAGGTACAGGAGGTACAAGAGGTACAAGAGGTAAAAGAGGTACAAGAGGTAAAAGAGGTACAAGAGGTACAGGAGGTACAAGAGGTAAAAGAGGTACAAGAGGTACAAGAGGTAAAAGAGGTTAACATGTGAGAAGAGAATACAGGGACACATTTATTGTGAAACTTTCGACTCAAACTTTCCATCAGACTCAGGCGACCCTGCAACCTGCTGCAGCTGCTCAATATACTCAGTTGGTCTTGGATGAACATGAGTCATCGGTACAAAAGATGAACTATGTTAGAAAATATCTGATAAACAGTCAAATGTAGGAGTCTGGGAACCTAAAAACTCCAAGGTTGCTTTTAAAGATCTAGCCACAGAGCTGAAATGTCTGGGCCTGGCAGTCAACATTTTATACAAGCTGTGACAGGAAGATGTCGAAGTCTGACCCAAATGAAAAATCTTAATAAAATCTATCACTTAATTTTTAGTCCATATTATGAGGCCTGAAATACCTGAGGATCAGCATTTCAGAGAAGCTGAACGTTGAGATATTTCCAGACAAAAAGCGCTGATGACACCTGATATCCTGCAGAAGACCAAACGAGGACACTGCAACAGAAACTTCTCCGACTCTCTCTCAGACTTCACTCTCTCTGTCTCTGCCGTATCAACACCTCCTGCCTTTCCTGTCTGAACCATCCAGCAGCAGCACAGGTTTAATTTTTCCCAACAGTTCCTGTGGGGCTGGAGCAGCAGCGGCAGTAAAGCAGGAAGGCCATAAAACCTGGGAAAGGACATTTCTGTAATTCACTGGAACGTTATGATTCCCAGCTGAGAGTCTGAGGAAGTTCTGTTTAACTGCTGGCTGCTGAGGTGTCTCCGCTGTCTGATTTACTCTCCTTCATCTATTCTGTTTGGTCTCTTAAATGTAAATCCAATAAATGAAACACTGAACCTTCACAGCTGAGACACTGCAGCTATATTTAATCAATCTGACCCGTTACATGCACTGAGATATGTGACCAAAAGGATCCTTCATCTACGGTCCGAATGCTCGTTGGATCATATCATCCACAGGCCCTTATAGACATTTTGTGATTGTTCATGTATTTATACGCAAACTGGAAAAAAAACAAAAAACTATCAAAGAGACAAGTTTATGTGCCATTGTTTAGATTTCCCAGATGTTTCACAATGATGTTGCTTCCTCAGAAGCAGAATGGAGGCAGCCAGAGCTGTATGTGGAGGGAGAAGACAGGAATCCCTCCCTGAGGGGTCAGGGCACGAGCACAAACTAAGCTGCTTATAAAACTTCTAAATGAGGCGTCGATGGGCCTTTCTACCCCCTGAACTCCGTCTGTCGTCACTCACAGCTGAATGAAGCATTCTCCTTTAAGGTGTACGGTATAAATACTGAAACTGGCATAACGTTAGCAACCATTTTGCCGTTTCGTAACCGACGAACCCGGTACCGGTAGTCACAAAATCATATTTTTACAGTATACTATTTTTGACTAATGAGTGAACAGGTGGTGGTTTACAGCTGCTCAACACATTCATCATTAACTACACACATCTGATGAAAAGAGAACGTTTGAGCTGAGTGGACCTGTTCTAATTAGCAGATTGGTTTACAGGAGTTCTAAATGTCTTCTTCGAGCCTTTCTGGGTCTTTTTCTAGATAATATCCTCATCAGACTAACTGGTGGATCAAGACGTCTTTATGAGCCGCAGTTATTAACAGCACCGCGTTCAAACCTGCGTCTGTCTACAAAAGCCCTCGCTCAGCTGCAAACAGGCTGCGCCGCCCCGCCTGTAATTTGCAGTGAGCTTAGTAAATCAAGCTGTTAAACGCTGTTTCAATGCGACTGGATGTGACCCATCTGTTGCACAGACGCAGAGAGGAGCTGAATGTGACTGAACTCAGAGGCCTCGGGTGGATCTCACCTTCGTCTTCTCTAGCGGCTCTTTCAGTGCAGTCTCTCTCTCGGAGTCCTGAAAGCTTCATGTTTATCCACATTTACAGAGACACTCCACCTTCAAGCTCGGCCACATTTATCCAGAATTACAGCTGCTGAAACAGATTCGACCTCACCGCTGGTGAATAGATGTCACTTCAGTATTCTTCACAGCATCTTAAAGATTTTTTTTTGTGAGTGTAAATAATGAAAAGGATGGAAGAAAAGTGGAGCAGAGATGTGACCTGTAAGTTTCTAAAGCAGGAGAAAGTATTATTTAATTTTTATCTGTTGAAAAGTGCTGCTAGTGTTTGTCTTTTCTTTCTAAATGAATCCAGTTTAGATGAGCCAGTGTGGCGCTTTGTTCAAGCTCATGTCCTGCCACTGTGATTTCTTTTTTTTTTCAGGTACTGCATTTACCAGCAGATAAAAAAACAACCTTCACTTTGTGTGTGTGTGTGTGTGCGTGCGTGCGTGCGTGCGTGTGCGTGCCTCCTTCTTTCTTCTCTCCGGCAGCAGCAGAGTGTCCTTGCAGAGCAGAGGACGACTCGCTGTTCATCTCCTCCATAAATCTTCAGGTATACGACGGAGCTCAATTAGCGACGGCGACGCCGCGCTCCCAAATGTCATCGTCTTTTGTTGCTGCCAGACAATTAGTGGCTATTAAATATCTTTTATTGTTGTTTGTGCGTGTGCGTGTGCGTGTGTGTGTGTGTGTGTGTGAGAGAGAGACAATTCTCATTCAGCATTCAAAAGCAAAGAAGTGCAGCCGGTGTCATTAAAGGAGCACTTCACCCCTCAAAATGATCATTTGTGTATCAATTACTCGAAGAAAACCGTTTTTCTCACATGCCTCCACGGTGAACGGAGAATCCAAAAACGGAGAAAATGATTGAGGAATTAAAGTAAGAACAGGATTCGGTACGGTTTTAGACGTAGTGAGCACACGACTGGATGAATGAGACTTTGATTCTAGTGCACGAGCTGTGTGAGAGTTTGTAAACGGATGTTTTGATATCGATTTGCTGTTAAACGCGGCCCCCATTGACTTCAATTCATCACGACTTTTCTCCTTTTTTGAAATGATAAAATAAAAGATCGACCTTTAACACAGTCGTGTGATCCATCAGTGATATGAAGATTTTGATTATTGTGGCTTTAAATGGTTTTATTTATCAAACAATTTTGAAATATATCTGTTTTCAAACAATATCTCTGAAGCTCCCTCTGTGTCTGAATACAGCAGTGTGTCATAATCCAGCCCGGTCTCACGGGAAAGGTCATTTGTACGCCACGCAAACATCCACAGAAAACCACTTAGTTAAGTTCTCTCCTTTTATCACTAACTCTTACCGGTGCGTTTACGTTGCAGTCAGTACAGGATACAAGGCGTACAAATGAAACGCAGAAATAAATAAAGATCTACTTATTGCACATTAAATGCATTATCATGGCATTGATACGCCGGCTGCGTAATCCCACTACAGTCTGACCTCTGACCCAAAGTGAGTAATGGGTTTCAGACAACACAGAGAAACCCTTTTTACCTGCAGACAGGCAGCAGCAGTTATCTGCCCCCAGTCCACATGAATCCACAAACACTATGAAGACACCAATTTTAGGAAATTTAGATGAATATAGATGTGCGGCACCTTCTGTCGCTCGCCGGCTCGTCCATTTGTCTCCATTAGAGTCTGCAGAGAGAATTAAGCCGTGCATCTGTTGCAGGTCATGTCTGGATCTGTCAGCGGCACGCAGCAGCATCACCGCTCGCCTCGGCACACGGAGAATGTACGGAGGTTCATCAGCGACAAAACTACAAGAGACACAAAGTCACTTCAATGCAAACTTTAGCTTGTTTGATAGCTAAACCACTGTGAAGCTGAAAGCAGGCTGCAGATCAGAACAGACGAGAAACAGACCAGACTGAACATTACAACTGTAAATAATCAGAGGAACACAGAAACAGCAACATGGGACACTTTCAAAACTTGTTTTAATTTTGCGAGACGTTGCTCGGATTAATTACTATGCAGACGTCATTCAGTGTGACCGATCAGTCAGTTACCTTTCTGACCGCTCACACAGGCGCAGAACGTACGAGGTAGTTGGCCGTCAGCTGTAATCTTTTAGCGGTGTGTTCGAGTGCAACTTTCTGGCTGAGACAAAGGTGACGTGAGGCGACTCAACGGGTGGCCTTCGTTACCGTGAGTTCTTTGATGTCGGCTCGGTGTGTCCCCAGCTTTTCCCTAAAGAATTTAGGTTGCGTTACCATCAAACTCCATTTATCCGTTTTTTTCCACACTAACACCAACTCGATCACTGACAACACAGAGATACCAACGTTGTTATACTGTTGGCTCACGAGCCTCGTTAGACGTCAGATATCTTCCATAGAGATTAACAAAACATTCATTTTGGATCATCCAAATCTTTTTTAAATAATTAAGATTTATCTTCATAATTTTCTAAAAGCTCTGTGAAGGTATTCTCTCTTTTTATTATTATTATTATTTGTGTACATACATTTTGTCATCTTTTTTTCAAATAAATGTGAGAAGTCTGCCGTAGGAAGTAGTCTGCTGTTACTTGAGTTTGTTTTGAAGATTATAAACAAAAAAAACAGCTTCCTCTAAAATCATCTTGTGGATTAAATAATTCTGTCACTTCAACTTTACATTTCCATTTTTTTGGAAAACACATTTACCAAAATATCTTGCCTTAACCTCAACATCTTGAACACACACATACATGGCAGCTCTTTTCTTTGCTATTTGACAGTAAAACCAACAATAATCATATATCGGTGCTGTTACTTCTCTTAAAATATGATCCTGTATGAGCGTTTGGTTTCCACAGGAGATAAAGTTCATGTGGCCCTCACCTCCAGATCGATTACAGCTCGTCTCGCTGCTCGTTCACTACTTCTGTCATCAATAAGCTTCCATATGGATTTGTCAGATAGCTGTGGATGGATAGAGAGAGGAGGGAGGAAATGCTGTGAACTCTGGGAAACGTGTCTCTTTGCTCAGCAGAGGCTGTCAGAGCGGAGAGAGAGAGAGTCGTTCTGCTTCGGCGACGGGAAAATGCCACCGAGCTGCTCCGCTTCCCCGCTCATAAATACTCTCAAGGACCGCGGCTTTACAACAAGTCAATAGCTTCTGTTAGCAACACACATACACACACACACTGGCGGAGAATTACACGCTCACAACCAGCAGCGTGCACGTACACACAAATAAAAACACGCACATCAGCAAAAATACGCAGATGCATGCTGTCAAAATATAAATCAACAATCACAGCACTACATAAACACAAGTGCCAGGCCAGCAGAAAGGGCTGCTGGGATAAATACGGAGGCCGGGGCTGACGGAGCGGGAGGTAAATCTGTCTGGAAGGAGGGGAGGAAGGAGGGATGGAGCACAGATTAAAACACGGATCTTCATTTAAAAGAACTCTGTTTCCTCACAGTGACGGCGGAAGAAAGAAAGAAAGAAAGAAAGAAAGAAAGAAAGAAAGATAGGAAGCTGCTGTCTGAAACTTTTCTGTCACAACTTCTTGAAACGTCCCGTCAGCAGAAGGGACGCCGCCGGTTGGCTCAAAGTACAACAGTACTGGTACGACTGGGATCAAATACAATCTAAAGCAGATGAAAAGTGAACGCTGATGTGTGTTCATTTAACCTCACCTGCAGCAGGGCTTCAAGATGTCCACGTTTATTTATCAGAGTCATTTAAATCACTGATCTCACTCCAGTTTTTTGTTTTTAGTGACCCCCGCCTTCATATAGCACCATCACCGGGCCATCAATCCCCTGAATATCACTCTACTGAATCATCAGTATGAGGTTCGGTTCTTAGACTAAATCCTTCTCTTCTTAAAAATGGATTCAGAGTTGGTGCATGTCTAACAATTTGTTTTCATTATTGATAAAGTTTCGTCTCAGAGGGCATTGTGATCTGTAGAACATTATGACAAGAAGAAAAAGAGGAGAGGAATCAGTGAAACAGAAAGAAAAGAAACAGGATGAGAGAACGGCAGACACGGAAACACACAAGTAAATGTATTTCTTGTAGATGTGGAGATGAATCCGTTATTCGGCAAAGCTCAAATAGTGTTTTTAACAAATATTTATTTCATACAAACATTTGAAGTGAGCACGGTGGATATTTGAGATCAGGCTATCGTCCTCCTGGTAGACTCATATCTTAGACTGAATTGTTGGCAGTGTAGTCGGAGCCTTTTAGCCTGTTATACCGTTGCTATGTATAACAGACCGTTGCTATGTATAGCAGACCGTTGATATATACATAGCAGACCGTTGCTATGTATAGCAGACTGTTGCTATGTATAACAGACCATTGCTATGTATAACAGACCGTTGCTATGTATATATGGCAGACCGTTGCTGTGTATAACAGACTGTTGCTATGTATAACAGACTGTTGCTATGTATAACAGACCGTTGCTATGTATAACAGACCGTTGCTATGTATATATGGCAGACCGTTGCTGTGTATAACAGACTGTTGCTATGTATAACAGACTGTTGCTATGTATAACAGACCGTTGCTATGTATAACAGGCCGTTGCTATGTATAACAGACCGTTGCTATGTATAACAGACTGTTGCTATGTATAGCAGACCGTTGCTATGTATAACAGACCGTTGCTATGTATAGCAGACCGTTGCTATGTATAGCAGACCGTTGCTATGGCCGCAGTTCTGATGTCGGACTCTGGCGGACCGTTTTTGTGTCTAATGATTGATTTCTTAAGTAAGTAGCCGTGTAATAAACCCTTCCGCTCCACGTCGACCTGTCGTGGTTTATTCCACAACAATGACCGGGTCGCTGTACATCATCCCTTACTTATTGAACAACACTTATATTAGAAGTAGAAGTGTAGAATGATTGTGTCTATTTCCACTTTTATTCCAATACAAATAATTGTGCTGCCTCAACAAAATACAAATTACAAATCCTGGGCTCTCTGCACATCCCTCATGTCACGTCTATAAGAGTGAAGGAAGGAAGAGAAGGACAGACGGATAAAAGAAAAAGAAAAGAAAAGACAGGAAGGAAACAAAGAAGGAAAGACATTTGTGCTGTTTCTGTTTTGTTGAATTCACTGAATATCAGTTTTTGAAAAGATTATTTTCATCTCTTCTTGACACAAAGGTCCCAGATGGTATTGAACAGTGACCGCTGCAGTGTTACGGTACTCGTATTGAACAGTGACCGCTGCAGTGTTACGGTACTCGTATTGAACAGTGACCGCTGCAGTGTCACGGTACTCGTATTGAACAGTGACCGCTGCAGCGTCACGGTACTCGTATTGAACAGTGACCGCTGCAGCGTTACGGTACTCGTATTGAACAGTGACCGCTGCAGCGTTACGGTACTCGTATTGAACAGTGACCGCTGCAGCGTTACGGTACTCGTATTGAACAGTGACCGCTGCAGTGTCACGGTACTCGTATTGAACAGTGACCGCTGCAGCGTTACGGTACTCGTATTGAACAGTGACCGCTGCAGCGTTACGGTACTCGTATTGAACAGTGACCGCTGCAGCGTCACGGTACTCGTATTGAACAGTGACCGCTGCAGTGTCACGGTACTCGTATTGAACAGTGACCGCTGCAGTGTCACGGTACTCGTATTGAACAGTGACCGCTGCAGTGTCACGGTACTCGTATTGAACAGTGACCGCTGCAGTGTCACGGTACTCGTATTGAACAGTGACCGCTGCAGTGTCACGGTACTCGTATTGAACAGTGACCGCTGCAGTGTCACGGTACTCGTATTGAACAGTGACCGCTGCAGTGTCACGGTACTCGTATTGAACAGTGACCGCTGCAGTGTCACGGTACTCGTATTGAACAGTGACCGCTGCAGTGTCACGGTACTCGTATCGAACAGTGACCGTTGCAGTGTTACGGTACTCGTATTGAACAGTGACCGCTGCAGTGTTACGCTACTCGTATTGAACAGTGACCGCTGCAGTGTCACGGTACTCGTATTGAACAGTGACCGCTGCAGTGTCACGGTACTCGTATTGAACAGTGACCGCTGCAGTGTCACGGTACTCGTATTGAACAGTGACCGCTGCAGTGTTACGGTACTCGTATTGAACAGTGACCGCTGCAGTGTCACGGTACTCGTATTGAACAGTGACCGCTGCAGTGTTACGGTACTCGTATTGAACAGTGACCGCTGCAGTGTTACGCTACTCGTATTGAACAGTGACCGCTGCAGTGTCACGGTACTCGTATTGAACAGTGACCGCTGCAGTGTTACGGTACTCGTATCGAACAGTGACCGTTGCAGTGTTACGCTACTCGTATTGAACAGTGACCGCTGCAGCGTTACGGTACTCGTATTGAACAGTGACTGCTGCAGTGTCACGGTACTCATCTTGCTGTGTGTGCAGGGTTGGGTTCTGATAGCCACTTCACATGCAGATCCAGCTTTTGATCGATGGATACGTGCGTTCACTGAGCCTCGAGACCGACGCCCTTCTTATCAAATCTTCTGTCGCTCATTCAGGTAGCCGGCTGCTCATTTTCAGTCGCTCAGCAGGTAATTACACATCTCGACTGTTCCTTTAAACTTTAGTGACTCACAGATGTTGAGAGGTGAACGTAACAGGATTTGATAAAAGGTTTAAAAGTGTTTGCACTTGATAAGCAGATTCAATAAAATGTTATGGAGCCCCATGCAGCCGTCGCTGTGCAGGAACTGATCTGGGATTTCATCCTCCTTTCTTTTTAAAGAGAATTCAATATTCAGTTTAAAGAAGTGATGAATCAACACGGTGTTACATCACTTTTTGGGGATGAAATTGCCGCTTGGTGGCAGTCGATTATCAGCGTCATCCCTCGTCACCGTCCTTCAGCTTGTCACCAGAAGCAGAGACGCGTCCGCCGAGGAACAAACCGCCGCTGGTTCGATTCCCTCGTCCCCGGCCGATCGCCTTCATCACAGCGTGGCCTCCGTATTGGTTTTATTTACAGCTCGGTCCGTCCCGGCGGTGTGGAGCTGCTGCTGCTGGGTGGAGGAGGGTGATGGTTGGATTTGAAGACAAAGAGAAAAAGACAAACCACTGCCTGACTCTGAATTCTGGGCGGCTGTTATTTTTAGCCAAAAGCAGCCATAATTACCCGGGCAACGTCTAACAAAATTGTTCAGGCTCGGCTGGGCAATTAGGCCAGGCGGAGCAGCTAATGGAGAGAGAATTACACAGACCTTTCCCCCATTAGCCCCCATTTACAGCAGGAAATTCACTGGGAGTGTATGGACCAGCCGTGACTTCCAAACCAGATTACTGCTCTGAAACCACTCTCCCTCTCTTCATCCCTCTCTTCCTCTCTTCCTCATCTGCACACAATGCAAATCCATTTCCACCAAACAAGAGGAAATCTAACAGAATAAAACCTGTTTCATCTGCAGCAGTGTTTCACCAACAGTTTCTCTGTCGTTACAAAGAGAGTCAGGAAATGAGTCTGAACTCAAATGAAAAGAAGGAAAGTAAATAAAAGATCGGTGAGGACGCACCTGACGGTCTCTTCTTCAGACGGTCTCTTCACTCGGTCTCCTCTTCTCCCACCAGGTCTAGATAACTTTACCTCACATTACAGTTTAACGTTGGCGTTGTTTGTTTTACACGTTTGGACAGAAGGTCATAGAGCTCACGGATGATTGTGGCCAAACATCTAAACAGCACCGGGATCCTACAACAGCTGTCTCTAAACTTTAGGACTACGAGCCAGCAGACACACAACCTGACAACGTCACATGAGGTCATACCATCCTGTTGTTTTTAGCGAGTCCCAAAGACCCTTCAGCGTGTCCTGTATGAGATGTACCGGGCTTTTGACTAACTCCAATGTAAACCCATTGCCTGTTGTTTTTATTTAATTCACAACATGAAGCAAGTGGTTCCTGTAGCCGTAAAGGGACGCCAAATGGTGTGACAAAGCGTCAGTATGTGACAAGTTGGGATGAGAATGTGTTGGTCATCTGTAGTTTCTGCAAAACACAGATCTAGATCATTCTGAACCGAAAATACGCTTCATATCAACATTTCTAGATCCGTGTATATAAACTTCTGTGACCGTTAGAGTTACTGTTTTAATCGCTTGTGCCGCTTTTACCATTCTGCATTCTGAATTAAGTTTAGGCAACAACACTACTTGGTTAGGTTTAGTAAAAGATGAGGTTAAATAAGTTCATTACTTTTGGTTTCACATGAGACACAAACAGTCTTCTGGGTGGAATCCGGGAGAATAAACGTGCCCTTAAATTCACAGATAATTGACGATGGCGTTTGGTTGGAACTTAAGTTTTAGGAGACCAGGCTGTATTATAACAATCTGCCTAAAGCTTCCGAACATCACACGTTTTAATGCTTCATGTGAACACATTCACATTCTGATTCTCACCTCGCCTCCTTGTTGTCTTCTGGATGTTGATTTTCTGAAATCACTAAAATATCGTTGTGCGCTGCCTTCATTGGAACTACAAGACCACAACTACACAAACTATATTTGTCTATAGAATAAGCATTGTCATTTAGTTTTATAAAATCCTAATGAACCGGTAACTTTAGCTGTCAAAAATGTAATTGTGTAAAAGGTGTACTTGCCAACCCTCCGGATTTTCCTGACTTCCCCTCCCTCTCCTGGTTTCCTCTCGGGGTCACAGTTCTCCTTGGCTCTATACAGCGTATAAAAGCTCTACTGTTTCCACCCGGACAACTATACAGCTACACCTAATGTTTTTAACTGGCGGAAGAGAGCTGCTCGCGACACAACGCGGTTTGAGCTGCACAAAGTTTGACTTTGCTCAACGCAGCGAAAAGCCCAAAAGAAATAATGGATTTCAGAGCGCTGTGGTGCCGTCGTCACGTTGTGTGTGAAAGGACCCGAAGTGAGTCGTTGACGATAAGAGAAATTGAGAGTACTACGAGAAAGAATACTCAAGTACGTCTAAACTTAACATAAAAATGCTGTTGCAGTGTACTTAATATCTTTAATATTTTCATTCAAAAGTCACCAGAATAAAATGTATTGAAGTCAAATTATAAAGTAGCAGAAGATGCAGTAAACCTGAAATGTTAATGTCTATTTTCTCAGTTATGTTCCACCGCTGGGTGTGTGCTGTGTTGTGTTGTTGTGGACAGCACTGTGTGCGTGCGTGTGTGTGTGCGTGTGTGTATGTGCGTGCGTGCGTGCGTGCGTGCGTGCGTGCGTGCGTGCGTGCGTGCGTGGCAGCAGACTGGGTCAGTAGCTCCAGGCTGATACCTGTGGATCTACAGAGCTGCTGCATTAATTATGAGAAACGGTACAAGATGGAGAAATGGAGGCGAGGTGAGGAAGAGGCTGCTTCTCCACAGGTGGAGAGGATGAATATGAAACACCGGCATGTGTAATCTACTGACACACACACACACTCTGCATCCACCCTCCCTTCCTCTTCCTCTTCTTCCTCTTCTTCTTCTTCTCTTGGTCGTAGAAATTTGCAGCTGAGGCTTAACAAAATATCAAAGGCACAAAAGAAAGTATTAACAAGGCAAAAGTTCTTGATCCCTTTTTATAAGATGATAAAAAAGGAAAAGCAAAAGCAAAGCAGCAGAGGAGATTTCCATTCCAACATTAATTCCAGCGCTGGTGAATTTCCAATGTCGGCAGCCATTAAGGCCTGTCAAATCAAATGTGACACCGGGGGAAGGAGAGAGAAATATTCAAATCATCTTTCAAATCTTTTTTTCCAGAGCTGCGTCTCTGAGAGCTGTTGCTCCCGCCGCTGACAGCTCTGACAATTAATTTATGTCTTACAGATTATTCCATAAACCGCTGCTGACCCCCCGAGGAAACGTGCACGTGCACCGGGAGCATAGCGAGACGCTGTAAACATGCGAAGCTCAGCCCAAACCTTGGGGGATCCGTGGGGGGGCATGCTCCCATTTACGGTAGCTTCATGCACTCGTTTCCAATCCTTTTGAGATCAGAGCATTCCTAAACATCTGCACATCATTTGGGAAAGCAACACGATAGATCTAATCGTTCTCCGACTGTCTGAAACTAGAACACAACACATGTTGAGGATGAGGAATTTTCACTCCTGACACCTAAAAAAAGATTATTATTCCTAATGTTTCGTGGGTTCACATGTCAGTTTTGTATCACTACATGCATATAGTCTTTTCAAAATAGACTACTTGTTTAGGTTTAGGAAAAAATTGTGTTTTGAGTTCAAATCAAAACGTATTACCTAAGTACGGTAATTACATGACAAATAAGTCAACGTTGACTTTTGGTTTCACACGGACGGGACACGAACAACGGTCTCCTCGGTGGAAGTCCGTTTTCTTTTCGATCCGCTCCGACGTCCTCCCTACGCGGCGTTTGTCACTCTTTATACTTCCTGGATCATGATTACATTGATTAAATACAAATTGATTTTGTGGTTTAATCGCTCTAAGAAAGAAATGTGTAGAAGAAAGTCACCAGGACATTATCTGTTATGTTTATGGACATTTTCTTCAACCCCTAAAATGGAAATGTTTCTGTATATTTACAGTATATCCTCCGTACCTGTAGCCAAACAGCAGACCCAACCTTTACATTCTGGAGGGAAAACAGACGCTAACGCTGCGTTTATACGTTACCTAACGGTCTCTGCGGACCGCCTGAAGCAAAAATTTAGAGCTAACTCCTGAAGTCTGAAATATAAGCTTTGGTAAAACGTTAATTCTAACATCAAACTAGCATTAGTCTCAAAATGAGTCAACAAAATATTCCTGGTAACGTTACCGGTCGACAACAACTGAACCAAACAATAAAACATCTTTCCAATCAAATGACACTGAGCCAACGTTAAGTCTTTAACATGAATCACTCTGGTTAGACATTAATGTTGATTTTTTACCACAGACGTGAGAGTAAGGTTTCTCCAAATCCCAGATTGTAACTAAACTTTGCCGTGTGATGGTCTCTGCCTCCTCCAACTTTTGCGCTAGCAGAGGTTCTTGTTCCCACAATGCAATGCGGTTTTTAAAAATACGAGTAAAACAGAAATTCCTTCATATTAACACATTAGCACATCGGCCCGTATTTTTACGGACTTTTCTTAGAGTGTATGAGACCGGCCTGGCCAAACACAGGCGAGCCACAAATACCTGCTGGAGAGGGCGGGACTCTCTCCCTCCAAGAGTCAGTCATGAAGAAAGAGCCAGCAGCTGACACGCCCCAAATAAAGACTTCAATCATTTGAGTTTTATTAGCTACTGAATAACTAATTGTGAAATTTAACAAGTACTGAATACGGAGGACTGTAACCCTACACCGTCCTGTGTGAGGGGGCGTGCCGAAGTCGTTCATTTGGTGTCCAGGCTTTGCTGGAGCACCTGTGGATACGAGGACGGATCAGAAAGAATAAATTACCATAGATTCTAGGTGAGCGTGTTGGAGGCCGTGATAATCTCCCCGTCATGACACACTGACAGTTTGGGAACCCTGTGGAGAGTTCTCCTCAGACATGCACACTTTTAAATATATAAATATATATAAATACAGCAGATCAAATATATACTGCCGAGAGCAGAGGATGTCTCATTTAAAGATAAATCAAAGGTTCACAAGGTTCAATTTATTCATCCATAACAACATGGAAATTACAGCGGTGCCACTCTAATCAACCAAAACACAGCAAATAACTACCCACTAAATAACAAAAACACAAAACCATATCCCATAATCAAACATTCATGTTTAAGGACATGTTGAACCTTCCTGCGGTCCCGATGTGTTACAGACGTAAGAGGAGGCGGTTTTATTGGATTTCACTAATTTAACTTCAGGTTTTTTCGTTGTAATTGTTAAAGTCAACTTTTTGAATATACATAACTTTAATGGACAAAATGGAAATTTCAAGAAATACGATAAATGAAATTTGAACAGCCTGTCTTTGCTTCCTCACACCCTCCTCCTCTTCCTCCTCCTCCTCCTCCTCCTCTGACAGGAGTTAATTTTTGTCGGGTTTGTTTTTTGAGCTTCATTAACCGGTGCCAGATTAGTCCTCGGTGGGACGGCGACGGGGGGACACGTGAGCGCCTCGCCTCCGACCTGCTGAGGTGCAAGCAATTAAGGAGCAGGAAGAAGGAGTCTGTCAAGAGCGCCAACGCAAAAGCTCAAGACACCTAACCCACTTAGACGCTTTCAGCTCTTTAATAAAGAAACTTCTGTAAACTGTCAAAATGATAATAGCCCGGGCCACCGCCGGTAATTGCAATTAGAGGAGGTAAAGTAGGATAGTGCTGCACACACACACACACACACACACACACCAACACACACACGCATCCCTCATGAAAAACCATAACCTAGTTTTTTTTTTATTCTTCTGAAATCACTCAGTGAAAACATGCCTTAAACACGACCGAACAATTAAAACTCAAGTCAGTAAATGTATTAAAATGCATTTACTAAAGTAACATGTAAAGAAAACAAGTATAAATGGAGGTTAGTCATCTTCTTGGTAAAACTCCAAATCAAAGTTGGTCTCTGTAAACTTTAAGAACTGGACAACAGTCAAGGAAGGAAGGGAAGGAAATAGACTGAAGTCTGAGGTAAAGGAAATGAAGACGGAAACAGAGGAAAAGAAGAAATGTAGAGATGGACAGAAAGGAACGTAGACAAAATGAAGAGAGGACGCAAGGAGACAGGGAAGGAAACAAGTAAAAACAGAATGGAAGAGAGGATGAAGTGAAGAGGGAAGGAGAAATGAAGGATAATAAGAAACAACGACGGAGTGAAAAAGAGAACCGACGACCCAACCCGGTCTCATGGGCAGGCGTTAAAATACCACTACATTACACGGATATTCCCCGTGTCACGAGTACACATTTATCCTTTCTCGTGTCACTTGTATGCCACGCAAACGTCCTCAGTTAGGTTCAGGCAGGAAAACTACTTAGTTAAGGAAAGGGAAAACGTCATGGTGTAAACTAAGTCAAATACATAAAAACTCTTACCGTAGCATTTATACACAAATCACACGCAGAAATCAAGAAAGGCATTCTTGTTGCACGTTAAACACCTTGAGCATTATTGTAGCATTTACACGCCTTTTTGTGCGAACAGGCTGAGAGACCGTCTTGTGATTGGATCACACCAGCCGGGACGCCGAATCGGACCCGAAGCGTAAAGTGTCCTCCTACCTCCAGTCACACCCATCTTCGGAATCGGCCATCAGTTTACACACCTGTAGAGTTTGTGACGCTAAAATCAGGCCGGGGGTGTAAAGTGGGAGCGTGAAGCCACCTTAGGAACTTGATCTTCATTTTGATCTCAACTACACACCTGTAAGGTTTCAGGACTGCACCTTGGACGGTTGTGACGCTATCACGCTGACAAAATCTGTCCACAGACGGATAAATATAAACTCCTGGTCACTCACAGAGTCAGCGGTGCGGTGGTGGCTGATAAGAGGGGAAGGAAGAAGTCATAGAAAGAAGGTAAAATGGAAGAACAGAAAGAGAAAAGGACATGAGAAGTAAAGACAGAACGTAGTAAAGAATCAAACCATGAAGGAAGAAAGATTCTTACGGAAGAGGGAGAAAACTGAGACAACGTCATGAAGGACAGAAGCAACGTACTCTAGGAAGGAAAAGAAAAGGAAAGAGAGACAGTCACAGAAAGAAAGAAGGAAACAGCTGATTCAAAGAGAAAAAGAAACACGGAAGGATTAAACAGAAATATGAAACTGAAACATAAAGATGAAAAACAAGGAAAGAAGTAAGAAGAATAAATCCTCCAAAATGTCTCTTCAATACAAACTTCATGTCTTCATCCCGTGACCTGAGTAACTTTGTTAAATCTAAATTCACTGGATGAAACGAGGCTGATTATGAACCCACAGCGGTCAGATTTGTCTCATCAGCTGTCAGATAAACAGAATTTATTCTGCAGATCTTCCAGAGTTTTTATCAGAATAACTCTGAAGTGCAGATCTGCAGAAGATGGGAAAATAAAAACACATCTTTCTCTCATAATTCATGTCGTCTGCGTGTTAATTTGACATCATTGACTTCCTGCTTCACATTCATCCTTCAGAGCAGCTCAGCCGGAGGATCTGTCTGAATCCGCTCGCTTCACATTTTCGAGTGCAGTCGACTTCCACATGTTAATGTAGCGGCAGTCAAATATTCCACATTCATATTCATACTCTATCTGATGGATGACAGCCATCAGCTGCTCTCCACGGCGCGGCGGCGAGGTCGAGGAAGGAACCGCCGCGTTTGATGTCTTATCTGCTGTTTGATATCGATCAGCTGATCGGAGTGGGTGTTTCCAGGTGTGATTTTCTCTGTTATCGCATAATCAATTTTAAATCTTTGTCCTATTGAACGTCGACACTCTGCGCCACACACACACACACACACACACACACACACACACACACACACACACACACACACACACACGCCGACCTGATGACAGGAAGTCATCTGAACGTTGTTGGAAACATCAGCGGAGTGACCGAATCAGCCCCGAGGATTGTTTGGCTTTTTGTGTTTCATAAATTCAACGAGGCTTTTATTGCCTGATTCAATATGCGGTATAAAAGGCCACAAAGACAATAAATGAAGATGGAGTTTTATTTGCATCTCTTCCTGCGGGGCTAAATTTAAAGGATCAGTGAATCAAATCATTAAAATAAAACCCCCTCTCTGCCAAGCGTGAAGGAAGGAGTTAATTACTCAGATTTAGTGGTTTTGGGGCGATTTTCCGTTTCCTATAGACGGTGGAACCGGAGCTCTTCTTCCGCACTGAAGGATCCATGGCTTGTTTGTGCATGGATTAACAGCAAAGGAAAGGCAAATCAAATAAAATTAAGTATTAATATGCAATATGCATAATTGACAAGCCATCGCTCGGAGTGCTGTTGAAAAACTTGCAACAAGGTAATAAAGTAAACAAGCAGAGCGATGAAATCCAGCTCACAGAGCCCCCCCCCCCCACACCGCCTCAACAACGAGGCGGATGGAGCGAGCGCCTCTATATTTTTTATTTTCACTGAATTTATCGTCTGTGGTTATGAATATGTAAAGCTGCAGGGGTGAGATTTACCTGTTGACAGACTGAATTATCATCCATGCATATAAATAAACTGTTACACAATGGAGGAGCTGAGTATCCAGGTGTTGCATTTAGAGGATTTACACATCGGGACCGAACGTGCCAAACTTCAACAGGCATTTCCATGATTTTACAAGCCAAATACATAAGTGAAAATAAAAAATAAAACCTTTCCAAGGTCAAGCAGCAGGATGTCCAGATGAGACCTGGTTACCTGCCAGAGCGGTTCAACTGAACAACAAACCTCAGCCAACTTTCTCTCAGCATCTGCCAGCAGCTGTGTGGACGGAGAACATGGATGCAGAAGGCTGCAGGTTTGGACCTGAACTCTGCTGAACTCCTAGTTTACCAGACATCTTAGTGCAAAGTCTAAACGCCTCAGTCCCAGCTGCTGAGGAGGACAGATCCAACAGACGTGATGCTGCTCAGCGGCTGACTCACCTGCACGTGAACGCACCATCACTCATTCATCTTACCTGTAAACTTTCACATTAGACGTAATCATTTCATCTATTACTATTATTAAAACATTGATCAGAGCAGCTTTAAGTAGCCTGATCTCCAGACTAGCTGGTGAACCCAGTGCAGCTAAAGAGACAGAGAGTTTTCTTAAGAGTTGGTGGAGACCAGAAACAGAGGTTACGGAGAGCGTCACTTGTTTCAAAGTTGTTGAATGTAGAAAATTGTGCACGTTTGCTGTTAGGGATCTTTAACTTCCCTGCAGGCAATTTTGAGTCAACAGTGAACCTGCATGTCTTTGGACTGTTGGAAGAAGCCGGAGAAGCCGGGGAAAATCCACGCTAACACAGGGAGAACATGCAAACTCCACCCGACAACTTGAACCTACAACTCTCTTGTTGTGAGGCGGCAGTGCTTCACCGTGCCCCCTACAATCTAGTTTAACCAAACAGTTCCATCCAGCTACAGTAACATGCCGTTCTCACTCCAAAGTTATCTGGCAGCTTGGTCAGCGGCCCTACGCGTCAAACTATGACGCTCTACGTGGCCGTAGTTATGGCAGGAGTAAAGGAGGAAGTCAGGTGACGTAGTATAAAGAGGGATAAAGTCCATGTAGGGAGGAGGTCAGGGTAGATTGATGAGTCACCGCTGTTCATGTCCGGAGTCAACCCAAAAGTCGCGTACATAATGTAGCCTACTTACGTGACAAACATACTTATTTATACCCGAACCACGCTCTTCCTAAATCTAACCCAGTAGTTTTCTGTGAACATGGACCTTTATTTTGAAAAGACTGTAACAAGCGGAAATCGACATGTGCAAAACATGTGCTAGGGGGGTAGTTTGAAGCGTAGGGCCGCTGAACAAGACAACAGCCAACAACCTGCTGATGGTCTCAGTTATCGGTTCTCTAGACGCTAGCGATACTGGTGCTGGAGCTACAGTATTCTATGGTGCTGTCGATGGAGGTGTTTCTAGCTTACCTTTGGTAGACTCTACCTTTTCAAAAAACTGTGTCAAACTGAAACCAACGTCTAATAAATTGGATCATATTCCTGCAAGGAAACAACCTGGAGATTGTCCACATTCATGGGAGGGACAACATGCTGGCAGACGTCCTCTCCGGCTCGTCAGTGGTAAAATACTGCCAAATGTAAAGTGCTTATTGTTGCTGAATTAACCGGCTGCCTAGTTCTACATCCTTCTCAGGGGATGAGGGATGTTATGTCCTGCGTAGTTCTGAGTTTCTGTGGAATGAATCTCCTGAAACAGTCAACTGATACAAAAAGCCCTTCCTCTGGTCCTCTGGTCCTCCGTCTCTCCTCCTCTGGTCCTCTGGTCCTCACTGGTCGGTGGTCGCAACCTCTCCGCCCACTGTGCTCCACCTCCAGCCCTCTGCAGGCTCCTCCTCCTCTTCCTCCTCTTCCTCCTCCTCCTCCTCCTCCTCCTCTTCCTCCTCACAGCTTCACTGAGACTCCATTAGCTCTGCTGTCCTTCTCCAGGCGGTGATAAGGGATTAGTCGGTCCTCAGAGGTCACTCTGCTTTCCTCTGTGAAGCTTCTCTGAACGCCGTCTCCTGACCTGCTGCTGCTTCACACAGATAGACTGAAACTAGTGGAACAAAGAGACTTCAGATACACATCGTCTGAGTTCTGACCCGTCTACATCTACTCCATCTTCAGTAGGACTCCTTCACTGAGCAGTCTGAGGAAATTAAGACTCTGTTCACTCCTGCTCCAAACTTTACTCTGACAGTCACAAGAGAATTCCTGAAATAGTTTGATTTGTTCTGGAAACAGGTTCAATATTCCATCCAGCGGTCTGATGTTTGAAATTGCATGAATATGAATAATAATAATAACCACAACAATGTGCATTGTCTGTGTGAGCCCACACACATCCTGCACTTTGACTTCTTCTGTGGTCTTGTAGCTCACTGTATCTCAACCAGTGGTTCATATAAACCTGTCCGGTCTGTGCTGGTGTTGCAGGGGGGGGTCGTGTGTCATTTGTACGCTACACAACAAAACGTCACTAAAAAACACGTCACAAACGTAGCTTACAAAACAAAACACCGGTCTCTTGATTAACAGTCCTGTGTTGCGGTCAGTACAGACTACATGTCTTAGGGGTCCGTTGTTTACACCAGGGATCAGCTGATGAGCCTCCGACGGCGCGGCGCGGCCGGCAGGAGACTCAAGGAGCTGAGGAGGAAATACCGGGGCTGCAGAGCGGGGAGGTGACGATGGCTCAGGAAGAGCAGATACCGACCGTATCTTCACTCTATCATCATGGGGAACGTAAGATCTCTGACAAATAAGATGGACGAGCTAACATCACTCACAAAGAGCGGGAGCGTGTTTCGTGAGGGCTCTGTTATGTGCTTCACTGAGACACGGCTGCATGGTGGCGTACCGGACTCTATCGGGACTCTATCGGGAGCGGCAAGAAGAAAGGAGGGCGAGTTGCTCTCTCAGTTTATTTTATACACTTCAACTCGTTGTAATTTTGTTGAGCAATCTCTGGCACAAGAATTTCCTTCAGGATTAATAAAGTTCTATCTTATCTTATCTTATTGCGTCCAAATGACACAGCAAAAGCAAGAACACTGTTCTTATTGGGCGCTTTTGCCTCGTGCGTATTACCGTGTCATTCATACGCCTTTCTCAGGCGAACGGGCCGGCATTCATTTCTCCAGACACAAACCAACAGGTTCCACAGCCTGGTACTCAGTTTACACCTCGTCTACAGCAGCTGTGGAGCTTCAGTCAGTGTCACACTGGATCCATCACAGTACTGCTGTGAACTCTGAGGCTCACAGCCGATACACGATCACTGTGTGTGTGTGTGTGTGTGTGTGTGTGTGTGTGTGTGTGTGCGTGCGTGCGTGCGTGCGTAAAACCGACCGAAGTAGACTTAAAATGAAGCTTCAAATGGCAGCTTCACGTGTAAAACATGCACCGTTACATGGCTCTGGTAGACAGCTGTATTAATCAAACATGAAACATATCTTTTCCTTTAGACATGAACGACATGGACAAGTGAACAATGTGACTGAAATGTGTCGTTCTCCTGGATGTTTCCACGTTGGGTTTTGTCGTGTCCCTGCTGTGGTTCCCACGTGCACTGGAAGTATTTCACCAGCAGACGGAACCTCAGCCGACAAGTCTTGTGGTATTTTATTCATTTTTCTATGTGCCTCTTACTGAATTCCCTTTCACACCTTCATTAACTGTGTTTCCATAGCGGTCTGAAGATTTGCAAATTGGTCTGTATGACAAAGCAACATGATATAGGATGAGGGCTGCTGGTGGTCACAGCAGTAACCACACTCACCACAGCTCAGAGTGCCTGTTTCATCTCAAAACCTGTTGGAAAAAAGAGATGAACTTTATTTTTAATGTTCTCAAACAAAGAGAAATTCTCTCCCCTCGTCCTGAAATGATCCTAAATCGATACTCGAGTACCTCCTTGTTTTATGGATGCGGGTCCTTAAAGCTTTATAAGGTCCAGTGCTCAAATAAGTTGAGAAGCACTGTTCTAGCTGTTCCAGTGAGAAGGAGCTAACATCTACAAGCCACAGCTTTATAAAGATAATATATATAAAAGAAGACATTTCTGTATCTGGAGGATTTTGCAGTTTAATGTGAAAGTTTTGTGATATGTTATTCTGTTAAAGATGATAAACCTGCTGCGTGAGACTTCCCCAAAGCTTCCCGTCAGCCTCGTGTGAGGAAGAAGTTCCTGTCGTTGGTTTTGAGTGTACAGCGGAGCCACCTGTCACCCCCCCGCCCATCTCACCTCCACCCACCGCCCACCTCTCCCCAGTGAGACACCTTCACTCTGATGCAGCGGACGGATCTGTGAGCCGCGCTGGCGGTAAAGTAGGCATGTTAAATGTTGCATGGATTCCCTTTGAAGTGTCAGGAGATAAAAAGGGAAGCTCACCCGTGATTTTGTGTGTTCATTGTGTGAAGAAGAGAAGAGGAAGAGGAGGCCAGGTACAGCTGGGCTATAATTTAAGATGAGTATAGAGTAGATAGAGCTGTAAAAAAAAATCCCCCTTTTGTTTTAGACTTTTGTTTTAGATAAAGTTTTCAAGCAGATTTTCTTCACATCTTCACTGTCAAAAACATCGAAAACATTAATCTCCAAGATCTCTGGAGAAAGAGTCCTCTGATCCGTCGTCTAGAGAGCCTTTTGCTTTGGTTGAGAGACGGACTAACACATTGTTGGTTTTGGTCTTTTCATGGGATGTGTTGGCAATAAGACAAATTAAATACACCAGATATAAACCACAAATGAAATGCAGACGATATTATATGATACATGTTTTCCTAAACTTTTAGTTTTAGGACTCACAAAGTTTAAATGATCTTAAATGATTACATATATTTGGACTTCAAAGAATCATCTGATTTCATGAGATAATTCCACCTGCTTCCCGTGCAGTCCTTCAGTTCACTAATCTTCTCCAGAAACAAATCCAAAAAGACAATAACTGTGCTGTGGTTTGAGAAAGTAAGATTTGATGGGACCACATTTTTTGGCAAACTTTAAGGAAAACGTTTTTTCTTTTTAAAAACTGTGACTAGATGACTTGTTAAGCACATAATGTGAGAGTTAAAGACTTGTTATTTGCAGTGTAGAGACGGCGTGTCTGCATCTTAAGCCTCCGTCCTTGATCATCGCTCGCTGCCTCTGAGATATTTCTGCAGGAAGAGGAAGTGACAACGACGTCAAAGGCCTGGAAGCAGAATGACACCCTGACACCCCCTCCTAAGTAAAAAGACCCCTCCCCCACCCCCAACCAAACCTCCCCACCTGAACTCACTGAGGGTTTGCATCCAGTTGCTGGATCGTTAGCTGGGGTATTAGGCGTCTTGCCTTGGACTTGCATCATCGCCTCTCGTCTCAAAGTTTTGACGCGCCGTCTTTCCCCCTCGTTTCCCCGTCTCTCGTTTTCTCTCTCTGGCATGTAGATTATTCTCATCAGCTTCCTTTGGAAGAAAACAAAAAGAAAGGATGGTGGGAGACGGAGAGAACGAACACCAGAGCCTGTCTTTTATTCCAGTGCAAGGTGACCCTGGTGAAGATGCAATCATATGCGACGCCGTCACAAAGCTCCTTGACCCAAAAGGATGCAAACAGAGAGGATTATGGGTGAATTATACCTGAGAGCCTGAAAAGAAAAAAAAATATATATTTCTGTAAAGTAACTGTTGGAAACATAAAAAACAACATAATCACTGCAGGATGATGTAGAGCAGCTGAATATCAGCTCAGAGCAACAGTCAAGGTCACACAGAGGTGGACTCACTCATATAATGTGTTCATAGTTACTCCACCCACACACAACACAAACACAACACCAACGTGGACATACTGAAGTTCTGCCCTATTGCATCAGAAACAGGACCTGAACGCTTCAGAACTAGACCCCGAACACAGCACTGATCAAGACCAACACAACAACGCCTTGTCCACAGACTAGAAGATCTCACCAACAGCTAACAAAGGAACAGTCCTCCAGTATCAGAAGACATCATCCTCGGCAGGACGTCCTGCACACGGAGGAGGTGAAAAGCAAAGAGCTGATGATGAGCCGAGCAGAGCTGGAGTTTCTCTAATGGCCGCTAGATGTTGATCAAAGAAAACCGACTTTATTGGAGTTTATTGGATTAATCTTCCCTCCGAACAGTGGCTCCCAACGTGGGGGCCGGGAAACCCACAAAGGGTCCCAAGATGAAAAACAGGACAGGGAAGTAAAAGAACATATTTCTGCTACCCAAAGTTGGGTTTATTTCTTGAGTGTGACGATCCTCTCTGAGCGGAGTCGACTCATCAGGGAGGTTCAGCTCACCTGGTCCGGCTGCTGGACGTTATAATGTGGAGTCAGTTAGTCAGTCTTTCTCTCCCCCGTCTTCCACCCCGTTTGGTTTTGTAACATTTACATTTTAGTTCTGTAAAATAAACTCAGATCTCTCCTCCTTTTAACCAATCATTTTGTAGAAGTTCCGGTATAGCAGCTGGGAGGAGCAGCAGCCTGCGATGGAAAGCGTTTGTTCATCCAATGCTGGGAAGCAAGGCAATCCCTCGCCATAAAAAACGCCCCTGTGGACACGTACCACTAGTGACGCAGAATAAAAAGCGAGAAAGACCACTGATGGTGGGCGGGTCCAACAAACACTGGACTTTTAACCAGGAGACCGTTGTCGACCGCTGTTTTGTTATGTAAGCTACGTTAGTGACGTTAGTGACGTTAGTGAACTTTAGTGACGTTAGTGACGTGACATTTGTAGTAGAAGTTTTAACTTACCCTGACGAAGTGGTTTTCTTGCCTATACCTAACTGCAGATGTTTGCGTGGCATACAAATGACACATGAAAAGGTTAAAATGCGTACTCATGACAGACGTAATGTCGTGGTATTTATACATTTGCCAGAAGATGTCTGTAAACGCAGCATTTAAAGTTAGCCACTCCCACACGGCCCGAGAGGGAGCGGCGTTAAGCGTGATTTGTGATTGCCGCATCCGAGACGTTTGCGAGGGTCCACACGGCCAAAGTGATGTCACACCATCGGACACGGCCCTCCGTGGGGGTTCTGTGCGGCAGGTTTTTGCCTGTACACGCACATCCAAATGTTTCTAACTACGCTGGACGCAGACGGGCGGAGAAGATGAAGAACTTTGAGGACATCTGTTTGCTGTGAGGAGAAACCCGCATCTAAAGATCTAAACATGTTCTCGTCACGATTCCACGTCAGCTGGTGTCCGTGTGGCCGTCCTTGCTGAAGGTACAACCGGAGCCTTAGTGAGAACAAAGCAGTGAATCGCAGAATTTTTTTTTATTTTCTGATTGTTTGACAGCGGTTACGTTCTAAAGAACAAATAAACACGACCACACCTCTGAACCCTGCAGGACGCTGCTGCGGTGCCACATTTTGATCGAACGCCATCAGCTTCATCCTGTCCTCTCTGCTCGGTGTGTGGGGGGGGGGCATCATTGATGATTGAGAGGGATTAGTTTTGTATGGGTCTATACAAAATGTTGCATATTATACCTTTAAGCACAAAGACAGCAAAATAGATGTTGTGCCATTTGTCCGCCTGTCACTCAGCTCTTTGCTGTCACTACTTCAGCTCCATCCAGCTCCACATCACCCTCTTTGTGACACTATACATCCATGTTTGAATGTCCTTTTGTGTTGTGGCCATCGCTGACCATGACGGGATGAAACCCAGCAGCCGTGTTGTGTTGTTTACTCTGAATCTCGCTCCAACAGACATGAATCGTATTCAGTGTGTGTTGTGCTGTAAGTCGGAGCGTCTCTGTAAGTCTGATTCTTGAACATTTACTGTAGTGGGAGAATAAAGTGGCTGTGATGGAGCATTGTGGAGCCGGGTGAGATAAAGCTTTCCTTTGATATGATGACAGTCGTGACTCTGTGGCTGCAGCGCTGCTTTGGGTCGTGTCTGCTGGGAAAAGACTTCTCTTTAATATCATTTCTAAAGAAATCACTCGCAGCTCCCGGCGGCTTCGCATATTTTGAGCGCTCCGGGCGCAAAGCAGCAGAGGTTAAATATATTTCAACTTTTTTTAAATGAAGAGTGCTGCTCCTGGAAAGTGTTTCCAGCAGTCACTCAGCAACAACAGCAGCTGTGACCGTCGCCGCCCTCAGCGCCGCCCGGCGGTGTCGGCAGACAGCGAGGGCCTTCAATGGAACATGACATCGCTTTGACTGACAGGTGACCGACATGGAAGACGTCCAGGCGGATTCGTACCTGCAACCTCTGTCACCCCCTGTCAGTCGGCTGCTGAAGAGCTGCTAGTAACTCCGGATATCACGGTGTTATTTTAAGGTGTGTGATTATTCAGTGGAGCTTTAAGAGACGCAGCAGACAGCTATTAGAATTAAGTGTTTTTACACTACAATTTTCTACATAAGTATAACCAACAGGCTGGATTCTGGTTGAAAATAGTTGTGAATGAAATGTGTCAACAGGTTTTTGTAATATAGAGTAACCAGGACGTTTCTTTTCAGTTCTTCAAACACATATTTATGACTTTTTTGAGAGCCACAAACACAACTTCATTCAACTTTACTATACCAACTTCAAAATAAAACATGTAATGTAAATGTATTTAATTCATGCCAGTTCTTATAAAACGGATTATCAACCCGTTCTCACTCCAAAGTCGTCAGATACCAACGCCTGGTCATAGCGACGCACGGAGGCACAGTTTAGTGTCTGTATGAGATGCACCAGGGTTCACTGAGTCCAATGTGAACCCATCCACGTCATTATTAGACGGTCAGAGCATCTGATGTAGTAGAGCAAGAAAGTCCGGTGACACGACAGTTTGTAGGTAATTTCGCTGGCAATAAGAACGCCGTTCTTGCTTTGAGCGTGTCGTGTAGCCTACGCCATGTAGTCTGTACTGACTGCAGTGTCTACGCGGATATGTTACGCTCCAAGCTGTAACATACTGTAACGTAACCGCGACTGTTTCACTGTAACAATGTGGCGTTTTAACGACGTATGAAAAGCCGTTTCTCAACGTTAACTGCGTGGTGTATAAATGACACGCTAAAAGTCTGAAATGTGTCATGACGCGCAGAATATCCGTTAAAATGTACTGCTATTTATATGCCTTCCCATGAGATCCGTGTTGGATGGGTCAAACAAACACAGGACTTTCACCCAGGAGACCGCTGATTGCAAGTCAATGTTGATTTATTTGACCGTACATAACGTATTTAACTGTTGGCAGTAACGTAACAAACAGACATATTTTGCATAAGAAACATACTTGTTTTTGTCTTTCAGGCGTCCCACTGACTTCATGTGGCCTGTCCATTGGTCCCTTTTCTTCTTTGGTCTCTTAACTTTCAGTCCAGATAGCAAAACAAGTCTTCAAACACAGCCCCGATAGATCCATGCAAAGTGACGTGTCCACTGTCCTCTCCACCAGAGGAGGTCATGTGACTCAATATGCTCACGGATCCATATTCTTCATACACTTTTACAATACATCTATAATTTAACTAAATTAAAGTCAGACGGCCATACACTGTTACACACTGTAGTAGGCTAGTCATGTTGTGATGCTGTTTTGCAATACAGTGTTTTTGAGTAGCAGTTGTTTGCATCCTCATGTCTTCAAATTAGCACAGTAATAACTTATTAATGTAAAAACAACACACATAGCACTTTAAATATTTGACAAGACATTTTGCAGAGATGAAGAGACGAGTTTGTCCGTTACGTGTTTGGGCTGATGGGAGACCTGTTCTTTTACCGTTTCTCTCGGAGGTGAATGTCTTTCCTCCGTTAGCTCACCGCTGAGTCGGGTAGAAACTCATGAATGGACAGAAAGCAAAAAGAAGAGCGAACAAACGGAGCTGAGTGTGACCCGAGGCAGCGAGACGGATCACAGACAACACAACCAAACCAAACCAAACACCACGGGCTCGTACTGGAACAGAGTCCACAACTTCTTCAAAGATGTCTGATCAAAAATGGATGTTAAACTTTCAAGTGCTGAGGAACCTCTAAGACGGAGAAACAGTGAGGTGTTTGATGTTAATTCTACTGTTAGTCTTTGAAAAGTGCTGGTGAGTTGTGTGAGAGGAGCCCCCACACAGACACATTAAAACAACTTTGAACTGCTAAATTGTTCTGAGCAACATGGCCGCAGGAAATGTTCTGCATTTGAAAGCGGCGTGAGCCTCAGCCGAGATAAACAGCGGCGATGTTAAATTTATGTCTAGTTTTACTTTGAAAGGGAATGGCATCAAAGGCACGAGGCAGAGCATCCCACAGCAGAAAGAAAATTAATGTCGAAGAATGTCTCTCTAAGCGTTTCGGTTTATAATAATTCAGAGCGAAGACAGTTTGCATCTGCAGCCCGAGCACCCCGAGCCAACAAGCATTTCCATAAAAGTGGTTCTGGTTTGGTTTCTGCTGAGGTGACAGATGGACGCCGAACGCTGCAGAGGACTCAGACAGACAGGAGACTGTTCAAAGACCAGCTTCATCTTTGACTTTCACCTCTTTCACCACTTTTATTGCCATAATACAACATGAACGAAATATGCCCAAACATTTACAATACGTGTCTCTAAATCTGGACAGATTGCAACACAGTTTTGGTACAGATACTCGTCGTCGCTATTTAATGAAGAATCAGATAACTAAGAACTTTGTTTTAAGCTTTGGGTCGCTAAGTTTTTTTAGATAACTCGAAGGACTTTTTAAAGTCGTAGATTTCTCTGAATCTACAAAGGTGAATTTAATAATTTAGAGTATCTGTGGCAGTGACACCATCCTCTCCAGAAGATTAACTCCTTTGACTTTTAGCATAATTTCTTGTCTCGTATTTTAGTCTATCATTTATGATTCCTCATTTCCTCCACATTTTATAAGCATATACTGTAGTTTTGTTCCTATAGACATTGTTGCCTTTATTTTGAAAAAAAAGACATCTAGGTGACAGGAAAGAGAGGAGGGAAGACATGACAAAGTTCCCCGGCTGGACTCAAAACCCAGGACGTTACGATCACCATGGAGGGATTACTGAACGGGCCTACCCCCCCTTTCTCGTGGTTGACTCTATGTTTAATGTAGCCCGTTCACACTAAAAGGATCATTAATGACGCGATAATGCTCAAGACGTTTAGCGTGCAATAAGAACGCCCTTCTTGGTTTGTGCGCAATGTATCCTGTACTGACTGAAATGTAAACGGATCCGTGTTTAAATGCTCCAGTAAGAGTTAGTGATGTAGCATAAAAAGAGAGAAAGACCGCTCACGGAAGACGGGTGGAGAGGTGGATGAGTCCAACAAACACCGGACTTTTAACCAGGAGACCCGTGTGTCAGACCGCCGTTAGTGATCAGACCGCCATTAGTGACATTCGTGACGTGATTATTATCTAGTTTCTTTATTGTGGTTTGTGAGGTGTTTTCTGTAGTTGTAATTTGCTTATTGTAAGCCCAACTATCATGTTGCCTTACCATAAGGACCATAACTAAGGGGTTTTCTTACCTAAATTTGACTGCAGATTTTTGCGTGCCGTTCAAATGACACACAAAAAGGCTAAATGGCGACACGCAGAATGTCTGTGTTATGTTGTGCTATTCTTACGCCTTCCTGTGAGACGGGGTTGGTTTAATGACGCCCGAACAAACTTCATATTTGTAACTCTTCAGGTTCTAACATGGATGTGTACATGAACTGTGGTCCAACATGGCGCCCATACCAACATATTGCTTCTCCTTGAATTATAAGAGTAATAAATGACCTTGTCAGCAGTTCTGCAGATATGTCTTTCCAGCCCGTTCTCATTCCGAGGGCGTCAAATACTGATGCTACGTCACGGCCACCGGCGTTCAATGTGTGGGGAGAACGATGGGTCAAACAAACACGAGGCTTTCATCCAGAAGACCGCTGTTTGTGTTCTGTGATTCACCTTACAATCAGCTGTTTTGTTCGTGTCACAATGTTCAGTCACATCTTCACTGTACAAACACAGCAGTTTTAAGACCAACCATGTTGTTCTTTGCTAAATCTAACCTTAGTGGTTTTGTTGCCTGATTCTAAAGGGGCGCCGAGGGGCGTGACAGAGCGGCGGTATGTGACGAGTTGGGATGAGAACGTGTGGAAAGTACAGTTCCCCTCCACGCTGTCCAGCTGTGATCCAGGATCATCATGATGTATCACGTCCTGGATGGATTTCAGATGGAACTCAGACCTCTCTCAGACATTTCCTCTCAGCGCTGTCTGTCACCGACCAGCAGCTCTTTAAACATTCAGCCCAGAACTAATTGTATGAATGCCTGAGTGACTGAAACGTCCCGGTTCTGCCGAAGCCATCCAGGTCTGTGAAACGTAGCATGACTATTAATGCAGCCACGGGCTCCAGGAGCGGCTGAATGATCAGTATGTAGTGCAGGGGTGGCCAAATATACGGAGTCACGGGCCAAATAATATATTCTCATACAGCGGTTCATATGATATATGAACCAACTTCCTGAGGTTCAGGAAAATAAGGGTGGTTTGGCTGAAAACCTCACTCAGGTAGTGCCGTTTCTTAACTACGGAAGTTACGTGACGAATAAATCAACGTTGACTTCTGGTTTCCCACGGGACACGAACGCCTGGGCCAAAGTCTGGTATTTTTTTTAACTACCCATCCACCCGACCTCCTCGAGACGCCGTGTTTGCCGCTATTTCCTGGTTCACGATTATGTTAATTACACACAAATGAATTCCGTGGGATCTATACGAATTACACTTACGCACGGTTTATGAGACCAGCCTGCTTAGAGTGACTTTATATGTCTGCTTTTTGTGGGTCTGTCAAACTATTGTTACAAACATAGTGTTTTGTTTTATTCCTTTTATTCACGGCTGATTGCATGTTTAGAACGAATAAATACAAAACTATATTAAAAGATGAGTGATTTCAATTGTAGATAATAGTTGTCTAGTTCATTTCCTCTCAGCTGCGAGCCGGAGGTCGTTATATTTCTATTCAAATGCATAAAGAAAACAGGTCAGTGTCATCTCTTAATCCTGTTGGATGTACGCGTCGCTGTGTTTCTCCTCCACAGACCCTCAGCCCACACAATGCATCCATTTAGACGTCTCTGCCACGGCCCCCTTTAATATTAATGACGGCGGGGGGGAAAGCATGTAAAAACAAAAGCTGCATTATTCCGGAGGAAATTCACAACATGAAATATTTAGTGTTGTTTTATTTGACTGAAATGCTGAAAGAAAAGAAACATGCAGCACAAATGCACACACATGCTTTCTCCTCCTCCCATGATTCCACCGGGGTCTCCTGCCACGCCGTCTTCTGGAGCGCTCTCCTTTCAGCCTGTGGCGCGTGGCCCGTCTGTGATAAAGGGATGTGGAGTGCAAAAGAAAGAAAAAAAAAAGCTTTTAAAGTTGTATTTGGCATCCCGGCGCTCCCCAGTCAGCAGGCAGCAGACTTCTTATGAGATTAGACCTTTTTAGGCAGCCAGTCAGTCGACTTCTCCGTCTCCTCTGTCTCCGTCTCCGCTCGGGCTAAGTTTGGCCGCCCTGACCCTCGCGGGGGTTTCAGAGCGCCCGGTCCCTCTCACTATCTGCCGCCGCCGCCGCTCTGAAGGCCGGCCAAAATGGGCTCAGCGGTGGTGGAGTGGTAAGTGAAGAAGAGGGTCAGTAGAAATAGCTGCTGCTTTAAAAGAGGCTCACAAAGACCTGGAGATGATTCTGCAGTATACGCTGCTGCCTAAGGGTGTTGGGCCTGTTTTCTTATATATGAAGGAATATATATATTTATATATTAACAATGGATCATATGACTACTTGTATTTAAAATAAGACTCATGCATAGTGATAAACCTGCAGAGATTTTATTGCTGCTCATTGGTTTCATATTACAGCAACAACTTTACCGTTTTAGTTCAGTCATCATCGTTGCAGCAGCAGTTTGCAGCAGAATTGTTCTATAAAAAGACACAGTTCACTACCTGCAAACAGCAGACACAGTTACAGACTAACATAGTGGAGCAATTAGCTGCTAAAGAGACACATATTTCCCTCAGGAGCTGTAGAGACCAAAACAGAGTTAAAAGGAGAGAGAATATTGGACATTGGGAATAGGAGACTGTTTGCTAACATGTCACAGTATCAACTTAAATGTGGTGAATATGTCCGTGTTGTATCAAACAGCTTGTTTCTGCTGCCCCCAGGTGGCCCCAAAGGCAGCATTAAATGTGCAGAAAAATACATTTTGGCCTGACGGTGCTCGAGAAAAGGTCTGTTCATCATCTAAATCATTAAAGCTGTTCTTATTCCCAGGGCGTCAAACACCGAGGCTTTATCACTGCCGCCTGTTAGATACCGCCGCACAAGGCACCCTTAAGCACCAGTATGAGACGCAGCAGGCGTTCCATTAACTACAATGTAAACCCGTCCGTGGCGACAGTAAACGCTCAGAGAAAGTGCTGTGGTGACGTAGTTTAATAGAACAAAAGACACACAGGACGAGTGGGAGGGTCTTTCATCCAGGAGAATGCTGTTCATGTTCCGTGTTCAGTCTCATCTTCACTGTAAAAACGTAGCAGTTTTAATGTTTAACGTTGTTTTTTCCTAAACCTAAATATAGTGGTTTTGTTGCCTGAACCTAAGCAAGTGTTTTTGTTAAATTCACAACATTAAGGACGTTTTTACTGCGACTGAAAAGTTGGCGACAAAGCAGTCAGTATGTGACGAGACTGGATGCTCTGGTAACACTGGATGTCTGTCTCCTACAGAATTACGTTCACATATGACTAAATTACTTTGTCAATTACGTTTCGAGGGAAACGTATGTTCTCCTGGATTACAGGTCACGGTTTTAACTGCGTGGTTAACGTTGTAAATTGAAACAAAACAGAACAAAAACGTGGTTAGGTTGAGTAAAACATTCCGGTTTGACTTCAAATAAGTATGTTTGTTACATAACTACAGTTACATATGAAATATTAATCGTTTAATGTAACGTTGAAATAAGTCAACATTGACTTTTGGTTTCAAACAGGACATGATCAACAGTATCTTGGGTCAAAGTCCTATGTTTGTTTCACCCATCCTTCCACCTAGATGTCCTCCCCGTGCAGACTTCTGCAGACTTTGATTAGAAACGTATTTGTGATACGTCAAAAACAAAAAGGTAATTCGGGAGAATATATGTTTCTAAATGCAGTTGACGATGCAGTTTCATTGTACGGGAACATAAGTTTTAAGATAGACCTTTAGGAGACCAGGCTGCAATTTCCACAAAAAAAACCTGAGTCTAATCTGAGCAGGAGTTGATGAGGCAGCCTCGACGAGATAATCACCGTCCTCGGGTCCTGCAAGAGAAAAAAAACAAAACCTTCTCGTTACAGAAAGTCTTCTGGCAGAAACTAAAGCTCATTTAGGTTATTAGTTACCTCTGGTGTAAGTAATCTATACGGCAAACTGCGCAGGGAGCCTACAGGTAGTCCATTAGCATGGCACCGGGGGGGAAGGGGAAGAGTTATGACCACTAACAACGTACGTGGCAAAAAGTCCAACTGCAGCCGCTCGCTGGATTTGAATAATACGGTTTTATTATAGAGAAAGAAAGAAAACAGAAGCAACCTACGTGTATCTAAATTCATCTTAATTTACCCTGCTTTCAAAACTCTGCCATTTCTGAAGAATAATGATCTGCATTTTGAGAAAACTGCAATTAAGATAAGGCTAAATTGCTGTAATTTCTTCCGAATATGAAGCCCTTTAATAGCTCTAGTATCACTGACCTGGATGTAAAACACGGAGCTCAGCACTGCCTGGACCTGAAAGTTAATGTCATTAAAACCTCATTAACTCCGTGCTCGGCATTGCTGCCTGCTGCTCTCTGTTTTTTTCAGAGCACAGCGGCGGCGCTCTGCTCTCCGTCCCGCCTCTCTCCGACCTCTCTGATTGGCCGGCCTTGCTTTGAAGCCTCTCCAATTAAATCCATTGTCCTGGCGGCGAGGGCACTCCCCCCTGTAGGTTAATTATGTCATTACCCGCTTGTTGGTGAGATTGTTTGATGAAATATGAGTGTAATAAAAATACATGGCCAAAGGCGATATTAAAATGAGGCCCAGAGCTCGGAGAGATCAGATCAGCTCCTCTACGCCGTCAGCTTCATCATTCACATCACGAGGTGAATGTTCGCGCTGATACGGGCGGGCGGGAACACAAATAAGATGCTCGGAGCGCTCAGACAGACAGAGCGGGACTGGAGGGGACCGCTCATTCATCCCAAAATGTTATTTCTATGCAAATGAAAGGGGCAGGAATTAGAGACAGGAAAGTGGAGATGGTCACGAGTCCCGCCCGTTGCCATGGGGACTGAAATCTCATATCATCAGAGTCAAGTGGGGCATGGAGCAGATGAGTAGAGAGCCAGCGAGGGCGGAGAGAGAAACGGGGTAGTTTTAAAAAGGAAGTAATCACAGTGAACAAAAACACCCACAAGTTTAAAGAACGTGTTTCACGTGATGTCAGACCGGCTGCTCTCGTACACTGATCCTAGTTATACCTACGAAAAGTAATGCACTGTATATCCCACTAAATCACGCTGCGTAGGGAGGAGGTCGGGGTGGATGGGTGGGTCAAACAATACCGGACGTTCACCAGGAGACCGACGTTCAGGTCCCGTGTGAAACCAGAAGTCAACGTTGATTTATTTGTCACATAAGTCACATACTTCAGTAACACCACTTCTCTAGTTATTTTAACCCAAACCACCATCCTTTTCCTAAAGCTAACCAAGTAGTCGTTGCCTAAACCTTCCTGTGAAGACGGAAGTTTATTTTGAAAAGACTGTATGCATGTAACGAGTGTAACACGTCTTGCTGGACGTTCCCGATCTGACTGTTATCAGGCTCAAGCAACACGTTCTAACACGCTGTAAAACGGAATGAAACAACTTCTACTTTAGGTTTAGGCAATACAAAAGGTTGGATAAGTTTAGGTAAAAAAACATCATGTTTGGGCTGAAAATAGCATTGTTGGTTTCACTGGGTGGGGGTCCTGTGTTTGTTTGACCTCTCCAACCTGCTCTGTGTAGCTGTTGTCTTCTTTTACACCTTCTTTCACTGATCAACCATCAGAACAGATGATAACACCTCATATTGGGTGTAGCAGGGCCCTACTGACCCTCATCTACACGGCTTATAGCCTCTGATAACGCCTATTTAAGAGCCTGTCAACAGTCGGCTGGACATTCGTAGGAAAAACAAATGAAAACTGTTTCGTCAGATATCATACGAACCGTTGTGTGAGGAAACGTTGTGTCAGAATACAATATGAGTTTATATTGTATATTTGTTCTGTTTATTATAGCCATATATAACATACTGGTGGCCCTAAAGATTCCTTCTGGTGTAACTATCAGAGCAACATTTCCACTTGTACAAATAGAAATATAATGGACAGATTTCTATTGAATATACTGACCATATTCCTGCTCCCCAGAGGATGAGGAGGTCGCAGTTTTAAACAAGCGGTTAACGTTGTAGGTTGACGCAAAACAAAACCAAAAAAACAACTCAACAAAACTACTTGGTTAGGTTTAGTTAAACATCGTGGTTTGTCTTAAAATAAGTATGTTTGTTACGTAAATTAAAATAATCAACGTTGACTTCTGGTTTCACACGGGACACAAACAGCGGTCTCCTCGGAGACAGTCCTGTGTTTGTTGGACCCGTCTACCACCCCGACCTCCTCCGTGTGTGGACTTTGCAGACTTTCATAGTCAGTTATTGATCCCACGAACGTAAACAAGAAGAAAATCCGTTCTCCGTTGAGTGTTGGGTGCAGGAGACCTCGGTGGAGTCACGCTGCAGGTTTCTTTATGTTCAACCTTTCAATCAAATTAAACACTAAATATTTCATGTTATGAATTTCCTCTGGAATAATGCAGCTTTTGTTTTTACACGCTCTCCCTACCGTCGTGTTTGAGCTCATTTTTTTTAGATAAGCCAACATTTATAGGTAAATCAAATGGCTGTTTTTCTTATATTGCACTTCCTTCCTACCAGGATTGTTTTATCATTACAGTGTATGTTGTTTGTATCCATACCATGTGACCATCTCCTCACTCTGAACTCTCTTCCTCCACTGTTCTAATGTGAATGATTACATAAAGACGTGTGTTGGATCCTCAGAGAGTCCGGCGGTGGCGCTGCTGCTCAGCGTTGTGTAACCGTGCGTAACGCCGTCATCCACTCAGAGGAAAAGCCTTCCTCCCCTCTCACCTCTTCACCCGCATCATCATCCCGGTGACATCAGCACATTCGCCAAGTATCTCTGTCAAACCGTTTGAACGCAGCTATTAAAATCATGAAACATTAACGGTGCTGAGAGCAATTACGTCTCTCCATAGCCAGAGGGCTTCGTTCATTTATTATGCATCTGTTGCTTCCCCCCCCCCCCCTCACGTCCGGCTTTCAAACTGCGGGGCAGGTTAGAGCCCGAGTGTTGCCGGCTGAGATCTTGCCACTATTAAGAGAATTAAATCCAGCTAAGAGGGCCTCTCAGAGAGAACATAAATTCTCCATTATCTCCCCTTCTTGGTGGCCTCCTCCATCCCTCCTCTCCAGCGGCGGCAGAAGCTGATTTTTACTGCCGTGTTCTCATTTCCCCTCAGAACTCGCCTGCTGGAGACTCTTAAAGCCCCGCAGGATGAAATAAGATCGGTTGAGTGAGCGCTTCAGTCTCTTTTTCTTCTTTTAATGTTTTGTTTGTGACACACAACTTAAAAAAAAAGCATTAACATAAAAGCCTGCTGTGACTGCAGAGGTCGACGATGCTGCAGCTGCAGGAAGTGATGCAGACAGATTAGTTCATATTCTTCATATTGTTTTATGGCTCTTGAACTGAAGTCTCTCTTTATATTTTACATGTGAGCACGGTTGATCTGTGTAAAGTGGCTTAAGCCCATATATGATATAAATAATGTATTAAATATGCCTTGATAATGCATTATGTTGTATTACAACAATACCTAACCTAAGTATGATCATCATCGTATGAGCTCAAATATAAAGTTCTTAATTACTGCATGCATTTTGCATTAGAAGTTAAAAAGGCATTAGATGGTGCAGCGTGGAGCTGTGATGGTTGAACAATGTGTTTGTCAGAATGCACCGTTATGCTCCTAACACCATGGTACATGTATACAGTTGGGTCAGTATACAGTGACACACAGTTTAAGCCATGACTCTCCACAAAGTCATACATACAGTATGTGTACTGTACGTACACCTGGACCTGTTTGATGAATCTCTCTCACTGTGACCCATGAGTGCACGTAGACACGCCCTTCATCATCAGTGATATAACTTGTTCTGAGCTCCTCTAACTCCAGTTCAGCACCGAGGACAGCGATCCTCCCCCTTAAGCTGTTTAAAGGGAGCGGGTCCTCTTCACGGAGCCGGCCGTCATGTTCCTACAGTAGCCCAGAGTGGACAACCCACTGTGTTAACCTTTCCTGCTCGGGCCGGAGTCGATAACGTTATTCGCTCCAGAGTTAAGACACAGGGAACCTCTGCAGCATTTATTTCTGCACAATCTGCAACTTCCACTGAACGTTCACTTGATATTCTCAAAGCTAAACTAACTCTGTCTTCTGCTCCATTGCAGACATTCACCACCGCCCTCTCTCCCTCTCTTGCTTCACTACTCACTTCCCACGTAGACAAACACTGGCTCTGCTATTCTCCAAATGAGCAACAACTAGCAAACAACAACTGGCTCTAGAGACGGCCATTTGCGTTTTCACGTCGGCCACCGTAGTTCCCCAACACGCTTGACACACTTCATTCTGCAGCCTCACCGCTAGATGCCGCCAGATACACAGTGCACCTTTAAAGCAGGAGTGATCTCCCGGCTAGATGTAGACGTGCACACGGGTCGCTGAGAGATGTTCTCTTTAGCCTTTGTTTTATACGCGTACTTTGACGTCAACGTTTATCTCTTATTGTCTCTAAAGATGGCAGTTGAAGTGCGTCAGCATATTTGTTGAAGTTGCTTGATTCTTGCAGGTTTGGGGTTGTGGTTGAATGCACCTTATTGTAAGTCACTCTGAATAAAAGCGTCTGCTACATTACATTTATTTAATCTCCGTTTCAAAGGCGCCTCCTGACTTGAGTTGAATCAATCAATCAACTCCCTCGCTCCTCTGCAGGCCTCTTTATGTGTGGAGGCTCTCAGGGACGTATACATGTGTCTTCTGGGAAGTACAACTCCGCCTTAAAATGCAGCGTGCACACCTGGTGGACTGATCTGACCGAGCGGGAACTAAAGCAGCTTCATATTTGATATAAATATGTAGAATAAAAACCCAATCCATGCCAGAATATGTGGTTCTTGAATCTGTAACGAACTCTTTGCAGTTCTTCTGCTCGTCTTTCGACCTCTCAACAACAACGAAGTGCAATCATCATCAGCAGGTTGGAGCTATTTATAGCTGCTGTGCAATCATTAATTCAACACATGTAGCTATAAACCGTCAGTCATCATCATCATCATCAATAAACATCAGCTAATCAATGCTTTATCTTTTATAGCACTCATATAAGTAAATATATTAGAAAGTGCTTCACGATTGAAGGACAACATTAGAAGAGCAAAGGCAATGGGAAATAAAACGTCTCTGAGATGAAACATAATGAATTGAGACAACATGTTTAAATGCACCTTCAGACTCCAACAAATCACATAAAGTGAAATTAGCAAGCTCAACAAATTCTGTTTTATCATTTGATTCATCCCTCTCATGTTTCTGCTTCACTATATCACACTCGGCACGCTCCACAAAACATTGTGCACATTTGGGAAATTGCATATGCATGATATATTTTTTTTTTTTGCTCACACATCATTTAGACGTCCGGCCCATGGATCTGACTTCTAATGTGTGCTGTTGGAGATTCATACTGGGCTTCAAGAAATACCGTTCTCCAGAGGTCCGTCATGGTCCTCCCTGTTGGGTGTTAGGTAGTAACCAGATGTATGGAAACAGCTGGGCGACGTTTGTGACATTCTTTAATGTCTTTCTTACTTCAGAGCCCCGTCAGGTTCATAACTCCTCTATAGCCTGTCATGAAAAATGGATTGAGTAATAATGAGCCACTGTAATACATGACCCTTTAAAGTATTATAATAGTCAAACTTACACCACTGCTAAGACATCATTATGCATTATTAAGACTTATAGCCACTCGTGGTACATTATGGATGGGCTGTAATGTCTTTTGCAGGTATCTATAGATACAGTACAACCATAAAAGGATGTGGACACCCAACCCGCTCTCATTCCCAGGGCGTCAAACACCGAGTCTCACGGCCATCGGCGTTCAATAATGCACCAAGCGTGACAATGTAAACCCGTCCGCGGCAACAGTAAAGGCTCCCAGAAATTGTGCCGGCACTGTTCGTGTCCCGTGTTCGCAACGTTCAGTTTCATTTTCACTGTACAAACGTAGTTTTAAGCCCAATCATGTAGTTCTTTCCTAAACCAAACTATAGTGGTTTTGTTGCCTGATCTTAAAGTGACGCCGAGGGGCAAGACAAAGCGGCGCTATGTGACGAGTTGGGATGAGAACGTGTTGGACACACGGCCAGATCTGTGCGATGTACACAAATCAACTAACCGACAGTTTGCAGAAATACATGCCCACCAAGTTTTAAACCTTATGAAAGGAGGGAAATTGAAGTTATTTAAAGGGCGAAGCCTTAGGATGTACGTCACAGGGGCGTTTTACGTTAAGCAGCGTATGCACGGCTGCATGTAAACGGGAATATTCATTTTCATTAGCCATGTAAACAGCTTAGTAGGAATACTGTCTGTGTCGGAGTAAGGGTGAAACCCGGAATATTCTGTGCATGTAAACGTAGTCATTGTAGAGTGATGCAGTACAGGCTGAATAAAACAAATTGCACATTTAATTGTACCATTATTTAAGGACATTTTGGCAAAACCAAAGGTGGACATGATGCAGTTGATAATCTACTCAACTCAGGTTCCGAGACACAGCCGGTAAAAACACACGTACTGATGTAGGAGTTTTAAGCTCGACCGAACTGCAGCGGTTCTGTTTACGAAGATAAAGTGTTGCCACGTGGGAGGCAGAATGTGACGAGTTGGGATACCACAAACGGAGGCCATTCTAGCAGCTCATTAACTGTCCAGATGTTCACATATTGTACATCATGTAGTGTGTATATTTATATATAAAGTAGATGTATTTTATCAAGGTATTTCTTGGTGTAAATGAGTCAAACGACAACAACAAGGTGATGCTCTGGAGGTTTGAGGCCTGCTGAGGCTGCTGATGATTTTTTCCAGGAAGTGATAATTGATTCATTACCTCTCTTTACCCCCCTCCGCTCTGACGCCACCCCCCCGCCCATCCTCCCTCCTCTCCCTCCTCTCCCTCCTCTCCCTCCTCCTGCAGGCCTGTACGAGCTCTAATGTGATATGAGAACAGATGAAGCAACCAGTGCTGCTGCAGATGGAGACGGAGCCGGGCTGTTTAAGGCGATTATGTTGGAAGTGAATTTCTCTCTCTCTCTCTCTCTCTCTCCTCTCATAACCTCTGTCGTCAGCCAGGCAGTCGGCAGGGGGAGACGGGAGGTTACAGGAAACACGAAGGGGCACAATGCTGATGATTAAGGATCAGCTGATTAGGCACTTGCTGTGTAATCTTAAATAAAAAAAGGATATGAAATCACTTGCTTTACAGCCGTGGAAGTGATTTTCCACACAATGGGGGCTACCTTCCGCTAATCAGCTTTGTGCCACAGAAAAGCCACTGCATATATTTGGCCCTTTGTACTGTGGTGATAATGTGAGCGAGGCGAAGCTCAGGATCCTTTGAATGCAACCCTCCCTCCTCTCTCTCTCTCTCTCTCTCTGTCTCTCTCTCTCCTCAGTTATCAGCTTCCTCAACAATTCCTCCTGTTTTTTTTTCTTCTTTCTTTCTGCAGCGGAGGAAACTCCTGCTTTTAATTTGTCCGGGGGTTATTTGACTGCGAGGTGTGCCGGAGAGGATTGATCGTGTCAAATCAAGACTATTGACTCCCCCCGTGCCAAAACACATTCATTCAACCCCGCTGCTGACTCCTTCCTTCCTCTGCCAGGCAGCAGACACTAACTGACACATCAGGAGGAGGAGGAGGAGGAGGAGGAGCTGAGGTCGGGGCGGTCGCCGTCCTGCCGTCCAATGGATCGGTCAGAGCGGCGTGTTTCTCTCTGCTGTGAGCTGCAGCAGCAGAAATCTGAGCACCGACAATTAATGAACTGTTGGGCAGTTGAGATGATCTACGCTGCCGACCTGGCTGGGGCCAAAGACCATATCGTTGCTGTCGAGCCAAAGACTGAGTCCCGGCTGCAGAGTTTCCCTTATATAGAATTTATTTGTGCCTGTGATGGCAGACGCCCAGATCCTCAAGTTAAAGTAGGAGAGCGGCGGTGGAAAAAAAGGAAAGTTATGCATTCAGAGTTTAAATTAAAGCTGTAAAAAGTCCACTTTAAAAAGCACTATGGTGAAGAAAAGTAGCTCCGTTGTTGGTGGAAAACTTTTATATCTTTTCGTTGTCGTTGAGGAGAGAAAGAAAGAAAGAAAGAAAGAAAGAGAAGAAAGAAGAGCGAGTGGCGGCAGAAGGCCGCAGAGGAAACTTTCAGCTTTCAGGGATGCTGTACTCTGTAACTCTTTAAATCAGAATAAATAATGAAAAGCATCCTGTGAGGAGGGAGATGACACAGATGGTGCAGTTGCAGCTGTGATAAACTCTCCCAGCATGCATCTGTTCTGTGTAAACTTTATCACTGCTGCTGAGCGGAGCAGCAACAAGCACTCACATCCTTCCCTGTTCCAGCCTACACAACCTCCAGCTTTACACGCTCATGCTGTGTGGTACAGTAAAGCTTTATTCAGACTTTATTTAGAATGATACTGATAGACTTTACGAAGTTAACAAGGAAACCGTTTTGGAGGAAATTTGTCCCATAACGGTGTGTCCATAACAACATGAAGTAAACATCAGACAGCTTCAATAAAGAGTTACTGATAGTGGAGATGTCAGGTTGGTCTCGCACAACATTCGTAGCTAAACCTACAAAAAAGAATTTACTGTAATTCATATATATCCCACGAAACCAAATAACATAATCGTGAAACAGGAAGTATAAAGAGCAGCAGATGCCGTGTAGGAAGAAAGGTGTGATGCGTCAAAAAAATACCAGACGTTCACCCAGGAGGCCGGCGTTCGTGTAACCGTGTGAAACCAGAAGTCAACATTAATTTATTTGTCATGTAACTTTCATACGGAGTTATCTTTTCCTGAACCTAACTAAGTTAGTCGTTTTTGTCACATAACTTCCGAACTTCTGGTGTGGTGCGGCGTAACTTAACTACGATCTTTTCCTAAACCTAACTAAGACGTTTTATTGCCTAAACCTAAGGAAGTTGGAATCGTGAACCAGGAAGTGACAAACGCCGCTTAGGGAGGAGGTCGGGGTGGATGGGTGGATCAAAAAATACCGGACGTTTTCCCAGGAGACCGGCGTTCATGTCGCCTGTGAAACCAGAAGTCAACGTTGATTTATTTGTCACATAAGTCACGTACTTAAGTAACGTCACTTCCAGAGTTATTTTAAGCCAAACCACCATCTTTTCCTAAACCTAACTAAGTAGCTTTATTGCCTAAACCTAAGGAAGTTGTTTCCTGTGAAGACGGAAGTTTATTTTGAAAAGACTGTATGCATGTAACATGTAACATGGACACGAGTTAGCTGGACATTTGTACGCACTAAAAATGAGGAATAACTTTTTGTCAGATATCATACGAACCGTTGTATGAGGATATGTTGAATAGAAACACAGGATGATATAAAAAGACACATGAACAGGCTTTATTCCAGTGATGACGACGGTAACGAGCTGCAGGGAGAAGTATCTCCATGAGGAGACGCTGAGACATTCATTAACATCATTAACTAGCGTACACCAACCTACCAAGACAACGTAGCAATGTAAAGTATGAGGGAGTGTAAAGAGTAAAGATGTGGAGCAGAACTAATGTTAAAGAGTAAACAGAGCAGCTCCAGATGAGCCCGATCTGTCGTCACATTCATTCACACAAACAAACAAACAGCGTTTTGTGTTTCGCTGCATTAAAGCAATAATTTAGTGGATGCAAAGTATGAAATCATCCTGAATCAGAAGTCAACATTAGTTCATTATTTTAAAACCTCAAATCCCAGTTTTCTCTGAAGGCTTTACTAAAATACCTCCCCTCTATCTTTACAGTTAAAACACTGTCATTAAAAAGCCGTCTCAGGAGAAATAATTCGATGTGGGTCGTGTTTGCCTGCAGGCGGAGCGTAAAGTAGCTGGAGTTAGCAGCACTGATGAGAACACTATCTTATCTCCTCTTGTTCAGCGTGTCCAGCTGCTCCGTGCCGGTCTCAGTAAAGTTGTTCTGTCCGAAGCTGAAGTATCGCAGCGCCGCTGTGCTGCTGCAGGAACACGTCTTTCTGCTCGCTCATTAGGACATTGGCACACAAGAAGCCCTTGGGCCTCTGGGTAATGAAGGACCCCACGGACTTGTGGGTAATTGGGCAGCTAGAGTGGAGTACAGGTGAAATGCTGGCTTGTCTGAGAGTTCTGGTTGGCCAATCAGCTGGCGCCTCCGCTTTCGCCAAGTGAACAGCGGGCGGCGGGCCTCCAGGGACCGAAAAGTGTGCGAGAACGCTGCAGGAAAGTTTTTGAAAGCAGTGATGCCAAACTGCTGCAAATAAAAAAAGTATCCATACCTGTCCTGTTTACTGCTGCTTTTTTTTTCCGCTAAACGCCCTTGTGCTTCACTCACAAAACAATAGGAAGCAGGAAAGTCTTACAGATGGTTGTTTTGTGAGAGAACAAGACTGACAGTGTTGCTGCCTCGCTGCTGCTGCTGCTGCTGCTGCTGCTTTGGTCGCGAGCCAGCTACTGATGTTGTTGTGGAAAGCCATAGCTGGCTAGCGCCACAGTTTGTTTAGCCTCGAGGGAACAGGCAGGGGTGAAACCAACCAGGAGCGCTCTGGGACTGAATACTCAATTAAGGCAGACTTGTCTAAAGAAATTGCTGCAGAGATCCCAACTGCTGACAAACTGGCCTCCCCACGGTGACAGCTTAATCATAGTTGTGCAGAAACTGTCCAACACTCTGGGTTGGTTCAGTCACGGATTTGGAGAGAGAGGACAGAGAGAGAGAGAGGACAGAGAGAGAGAGAGAGAGAGCTGTGGCGTGCTGGGAGTTTGTTGTGATTTGTCATCCTGCTGCTGCCAGTGTTTGGAGCTCGCTCTAATGACCGCGCGAGCCCCGTGACAGCGGCCCCCGTTTGAGCCGTGGCCGGGGATCCATCATTCTCTTCTTTGTGGCTCATTGGCTCGCTGCCCCCGTCCAGGACAAACTCCCCCACCGCCGACACTCCCGCCGAAAGGAGCAAATAAACGTGACAGCAGGTTTACGGGAGGCCAGGTCGCCCGGGAGGAGAGCTGACGGTAACGGACAACACGGAGCCTCTGGTGCAGTTTGTCTCCGCGCGACACCTGCAGCTGCAGCTCGGTGATGGTTTGATGTCCCACTTAGAGCCTCCGTCACCTCCGTCACACTGATCTACTGAAGGGCTTCCTACCGCTCAGCTGCTCAGGTTAAACATATGATCAGCTGACGCCCGCAGCAAGTCAACTCTGTTTGTACTCGCGAGGCACAATCACAACTTACATTGACAGGAAACATATATTATATCACATCTCTTACAAAGTCATATATTAACAAAAGGTATACATATGGATGACCTTCAGATGACAAAGAATAAAGGTTTATGCAATAAGTTCCTCTTCTAGTTCTATGTCAGACTCAGCGAGAGCAGCATGAAAGCTCTTTACTCACGTCAGTACGATTCAGACGGTAGACGATAAACCACGTCTGTTTAGAGGATGAGAGCGGGACAGTCAAATTAGCTGAGGCCGGCAGAGAGTACTGGCAACATCAACATGGCCGTCCTCTGTGACTGAGTTTACAACCGGATGGTATGTTCAGTAGCTCCCTCAAACAAGGACAAAGCGTTTCAAGTTTACAATAGAATATTAAGAGAAAGCTCTATTTTATAGCTACATGCATATCTAGAATAATTACAGAAAATAATAGACACAAAGCATCCATCCATCCATCCATCCATGGACTTGGACTTGGACTTGTATAGCGCTTTTCTAGTCTTCCGACCACTCAAAGCGCTTTACACTACATGTCAGTATTCACCCATTCACACACACATTCATACACTGATGGCAGAGGCTACTAAGGTGCCAACTTTGCCCATCAGGATTTAATCTAAATACTCATTCACACACCGATGGCTACGCCTCCGGGAGCAATTTGGGGTTAAGTGTCTTGCTCAAGGACACATCGACATGTGACCCGGAGCAGCCGGGGATCGAACCACCGACCTTCCGATTGGTGGACAACCTGCTCTACCCTCTGAGCCACAGCCTCAAAATCGATAAAGCTCCAGGGTTTTGTTGACGTGGTAAGCTGTTCAGATCCGGCTGCATCTTGTGTTGGGATCAATTTGGTTATTAAATGATGGCCTAAATATCCGCTATACTCTTTAAATATATTCTATCTGATGTGTGAAATAGCACCCTGCTCTTTTTCTCTGAAGGTTTCATTTATTTTGATATGATGTTAACGGAGGTGATTTTGTGGAAAGTCTGGATTCATCCAGGAAGACTTGAATAAAAGAGCTGCTTTTAAAGGTCTTGAATGAGACGGACGGAGACGTTTGTGTTCGTGTTGATGCTCTCCTCTCTTCTCCTCATCCCTCTCTTCTGTGGGAGATAATTATTCTGCCATTTCAGCCACACTCTCTGTCCAAAAAGAGATTTCCATCTCAAGAGACCATCACGGATGAATAAAAGGTCAAAAGTGACCAGAAAGCGTTCATGTGAAGCCAGATGGCAGGATTATCCTCCTCCTCCTCCTCCTCCTCGTGGGCTGAGATATTCACCGTCTGAAAGCGGAGTGAAGGATTGTGGGAGAGAAGCTGTAAATATGACGAGGTAATTCCTGAGAAAGCAAAAATGATAAGTTACCGGAGAGAGAGAGAGAACGAGATGGAGTGGCTAACAAAGCAGTAAAATATGGACAATGAGGAGGACCTGGTGAGCTGCGCCACATCCAGATATGCATGAGGCATAAATCAATATTTATTGCACATAAAGGAGCAATTTTTCCACCATGAATGATTAAACTTCCCAAAGACGGCTGCAGTCGGGCCGTATTATCGCGTTCTTATTCAAACTGATAAATAAGGAATTACACCGGCAGCCGTGTGGATGTGGATGCTGCGTCGTACGTGAGCGAATGTTTACAAACTGCAGGTTATTATTATCGTCATATCGCATTTCACCCAATCGTAGTTTGGCTCTGAATATATCATGTCCCAGCAAAGCATGCTGGGTGCGACAGAGGGAATGAGAGAGTGTATTTGTGGAGCGATTACTCCTCTCGGGAGGTTTCTTTTTGTCGAGCTGAATTTACAGCTGATTTTTCTGAAATTATAAATCGCTCACAGCCAAAACGCGTTGACTTGTTTATTCATTCAGAGATCATAAATCAGTTACTTATTGTTTCAACTTCCACGCTGGAGGAAACAGTTAAAAGATGATGGATGGAGCTCCGGCAGTTGGACCCGTCTGATTTCCTGCTCCAGTCTGAATAAACTAGCGGCTGCACAGTCAGCTTTAATGACTTCTTTTGAGTCTGTTTATGCTCCGGAGATGAATCAGGACTCTGGGATACACACAACATGTAAATATATGCACCGCCACACAACAAGAAGGATGTGTTGACCTGCAGGATTCTGGCCTGAGGCTTCCTCTTGTTTTCACTTATTCACCTCATATTTTATTGATTATTAAAATTGCATTGAGTTCAATCAGACGACTCCATGTGTATTAATATATAGTAGACAGAATAAAGTAAAACAAAATGAAAGTATTAGTATTCACAAAGATTACTGGTGTGTGGACGAACGCAGAGACGTATCGTACAGCAACACAAACGTTGTATAAGATTTAGTATCGACTGTCTAGATTCTGTACTGGTAGGTGAGCAAAGACTTAGAGACAGTAGAGACGGTCCTGAATTAAAACAAGCCAGTCTCATGGTTTTATTGATCAGTCTCGTGGTTTTATTGATCAGTCTCGTGGTTTTATTGATCAGTCTCGTGGTTTTATTGATCAGTCTCGTGGTTTTATTGATCATGGTTTTATTGATCAGTCTCGTGGTTTTATTGATCAGTCTCGTGGTTTTATTGATCATGGTTTTATTGATCAGTCTCGTGGTTTTATTGATCAGTCTCGTGGTTTTATTGATCATGGTTTTATTGATCAGTCTCGTGGTTTTATTGATCAGTCTCGTGGTTTTATTGATCAGTCTCGTGGTTTTATTGATCAGTCTCGTGGTTTTATTGATCAGTCTCGTGGTTTTATTGATCAGTCTCATGGTTTTATTGATCAGTCTCGTGGTTTTATTGATCAGTCTCATGGTTTTATTGATCAGTCTCGTGGTTTTATTGATCAGTCTCGTGGTTTTATTGATCAGTCTCATGGTTTTATTGATCAGTCTCGTGGTTTTATTGATCAGTCTCATGGTTTTATTGATCAGTCTCGTGGTTTTATTGATCATGGTTTTATTGATCAGTCTCGTGGTTTTATTGATCAGTCTCGTGGTTTTATTGATCAGTCTCGTGGTTTTATTGATCAGTCTCATGGTTTTATTGATCAGTCTCGTGGTTTTATTGATCAGTCTCATGGTTTTATTGATCAGTCTCGTGGTTTTATTGATCAGTCTCGTGGTTTTATTGATCAGTCTCGTGGTTTTATTGATCATGGTTTTATTGATCAGTCTCGTGGTTTTATTGATCAGTCTCGTGGTTTTATTGATCAGTCTCGTGGTTTTATTGATCAGTCTCGTGGTTTTATTGATCATGGTTTTATTGATCAGTCTCGTGGTTTTATTGATCAGTCTCGTGGTTTTATTGATCATGGTTTTATTGATCAGTCTCGTGGTTTTATTGATCAGTCTCGTGGTTTTATTGATCATGGTTTTATTGATCAGTCTCGTGGTTTTATTGATCAGTCTCGTGGTTTTATTGATCAGTCTCATGGTTTTATTGATCAGTCTCGTGGTTTTATTGATCAGTCTCGTGGTTTTATTGATCAGTCTCGTGGTTTTATTGATCAGTCTCGTGGTTTTATTGATCAGTCTCGTGGTTTTATTGATCAGTCTCATGGTTTTATTGATCAGTCTCGTGGTTTTATTGATCAGTCTCGTGGTTTTATTGATCAGTCTCGTGGTTTTATTGATCAGTCTCGTGGTTTTATTGATCAGTCTCGTGGTTTTATTGATCAGTCTCATGGTTTTATTGATCAGTCTCGTGGTTTTATTGATCAGTCTCATGGTTTTATTGATCAGTCTCGTGGTTTTATTGATCATGGTTTTATTGATCAGTCTCGTGGTTTTATTGATCAGTCTCGTGGTTTTATTGATCAGTCTCGTGGTTTTATTGATCAGTCTCATGGTTTTATTGATCAGTCTCGTGGTTTTATTGATCATGGTTTTATTGATCAGTCTCGTGGTTTTATTGATCAGTCTCGTGGTTTTATTGATCATGGTTTTATTGATCAGTCTCGTGGTTTTATTGATCAGTCTCATGGTTTTATTGATCAGTCTCGTGGTTTTATTGATCATGGTTTTATTGATCAGTCTCGTGGTTTTATTGATCAGTCTCGTGGTTTTATTGATCAGTCTCGTGGTTTTATTGATCAGTCTCGTGGTTTTATTGATCAGTCTCGTGGTTTTATTGATCATGGTTTTATTGATCAGTCTCGTGGTTTTATTGATCAGTCTCGTGGTTTTATTGATCAGTCTCGTGGTTTTATTGATCAGTCTCGTGGTTTTATTGATCAGTCTCGTGGTTTTATTGATCAGTCTCATGGTTTTATTGATCAGTCTTGTGGTTTTATTGATCAGTCTCGTGGTTTTATTGATCATGGTTTTATTGATCAGTCTCGTGGTTTTATTGATCAGTCTCGTGGTTTTATTGATCAGTCTCATGGTTTTATTGATCAGTCTCGTGGTTTTATTGATCAGTCTCGTGGTTTTATTGATCAGTCTCGTGGTTTTATTGATCAGTCTCATGGTTTTATTGATCAGTCTTGTGGTTTTATTGATCAGTCTCATGGTTTTATTGATCAGTCTCGTGGTTTTATTGATCAGTCTCGTGGTTTTATTGATCAGTCTCATGGTTTTATTGATCAGTCTCGTGGTTTTATTGATCAGTCTCATGGTTTTATTGATCAGTCTCGTGGTGTGTGAGTGAACCACTGAACTGGGATTAAGAAGCTGCCACTTCCCTGAAACAATGATCATTGTTAGCATCCATCTATCCATTATTTATATATCCTGATATTTCATATCTGGCGCCAACGGGAACGACCATTCACACTCACAATCACACCTCTGGGCAATTTAGTGTTGCCAGTCAACTTTACCAACACATCCTCACTCCCAACTCATCGAATACCGCCGCTCGCTCAGCGCCCCTCGGCATCGGAGACCGCCTCACGGGGTACCCCTCTAGCGTTACTTTTGGACGGCGTGTCGATATACGCTCGTTACATGCATAGTGTCCTTCCGTTTTCACAGGAAGTGAGGTTTAGGCAACACAACCACTTAGGTTAGAAACAGTCGTGGTTGATGTTAACTTCACTGACGTCTCATGTGACTCACGATACGACAGAGTCACGTGACTAACGACTGATGAGACAAAATAAGTCAACATTAAGAAACATACATAAAGAAAGCAGAAGGTTTTTGTGTTTTGAACGGTTGTATGTGAAACTTTATGTTCACAAAATAAACCAGGAGTCTTCAGCCATGCTGGCAGCTCTGTGAGGCTGTACTGAGAAACAGCGGTGCTTTGGGCTAACATGCTATCAGGTATGATGTTTACCAGGTCTACTGTCTACATCTAGTGTCTTAGCATGCTAACAGTTACTAACTAGCACTAAACACAGCTGAGGCTGATGGTAATAGCATTAGTTTCAAGGTATTTGGTCATTTATCAACGACAAATTAAAATTGTGACCTGATGGTGGCGCTAGATAAGAAGTGAGGAGATCACCGAAGTTATTACGGTTTATCCTGAAGGCCCTGGCACACCAAGCCGACGGTCGACCGATGGAAAGGAATCAGTGCACGAGAAGAGAAACGGAAGTGAGGAAAGAAAGCCAACGAGTAAAGTCAAGAGGAAACACAGAGAAGACTCTTCTCATTTTCATCTTCATCAAGTGAAAGTGGTGTGAAAATGGTCGGTAAAGCCGCTGTATCTCATGTACGTATCATAACAACGTCTTGTATATCCGCCGTCCTCGGTCTTCCTGTTTCCATTTTTTGAATGATGAATACAGACTACCACCGCCTGCTGGTGTGGAGAGGTATTTCCTCTCATGCAGGCGCAGATATACGTGCTAACTGGCCATCGGCTGTCGTCTTTGCGGTGTGTTCAAGTGCAACTTGTCGGCCAAGACAAAGGTGACCTTCGTCGCCGCTAGTTCTCTGATGTGGGGTTGGTGTGTTCCCAGCTTAAAGGGGAAATGTATGTTGATTCAAATTTCGTGGCAATCCATCAGGTGATGTTGAGATGTTTGTCCGGACCACCTCACTAGTGTGGCTAACAGAAGAGTGGGGATCATTTATTGAGGCTCCGCTCTCGATGGTTGTGGATTGACACATTTATTGAAATGGAAGTGTATCTGTTCTTGGAGATGGATGACTTCAGACAACAGCCAGCGTGTAGTCACAGCCCGTGTCCATGTAGTCAAACAGTGTGAGAGAGTTATTAAGTGAACTGACAGGCAGAGCAGCCGCTTTGAGTGAGGCCACATGGATGTAAAAAAAAAAAAAAAAAAGGCTGATGCTGTGCTTAATTCCCCCTCTGGGAAAATAAAAAAAAAAGAAATCCCCTAATGATGCAATCATCCAGGAGTCTGCCTCCCGCCAATCACCTGTCACATTATGAAAAGCGCTGTTTGTGGTTTTAATCTCGCTGAATGCCATTCAACAATTTTCTATGCAGAACATTAGAGCGTAAGATGAATTAATCAGAGGGAGAAGAAATCAATCGAGTCCTGACATTTCGAACCGCGCGGCACAACTCCTCAAACACACACACCTACACACACACACACACACACACACACACACACACACACACACACACACACACACACACAAAGCCAGGCCCGGCTCATTCTGGCTGATTTGATTACGATCCTACAGACGGGATGCAGAGACCGGCAGGACTTTGCAGCAGTGAAGTGGTCGATGCCGTATGAGGCGTTCACAGACCGATAGATGCTGTCCAACACTGTCACGGCAGGGACAGACACAGACAGGAGTTTCCCCTCATCAAACAGCAGTATACACTACTACAACTTTATTTTATCAAGTAAACTGAAGTATATTTCCCAAGTATATTTTATGCAGTAAGCATACTAATATCAATGTACTAATAGTATACTTGTAAGTGTACTATTCCAATACTTCTTGGGACTAAATTGGCCCATTATAAGTAGTTAGTATAGTATATTATATTTAATATAAAACTAGTAAACTATTAGTACAATACTTACACTTAAAGTATACTTTTATAAACTAAAAAGTGGGCAAATTTAGTCCCAAGAAGTATTGAAGTAGTACACAAACACTGGTAAACTATCTGTATACTTGTAGTATAGTTGCAGTACAAAATAAGACTTAAATGTAAACTAGTTGTGTACTCAAAGTTTACTACATTTAAAGTACACTTAAAAGTATACTTTTATAAACGTAAAAGTATTAAAGCAGTACACTTACAAGTATAGTACTAGTTCATAGATATTAGTATACTTACTACTTAAAGTATACTGTAATATACTGTACTTAAGTATACTTCATGAAATAAACTTAAAGTATCCTCCTTTTTCGTAATGAATGTTTGACATATTGAATGTTTAATGTGTGTTGAAATAATCATCTTTGTTCCATGGCCAGGTCGGTGTTAGCTCGGCTGTTAGCCACCCTGTGACTCAACAAACAAGGCCGTTAGCGTTAGCCGTTAGCCGCAGTAATTGTTTCCTTTGAGCATGCGGCCCTGTAAAGAGAACCTGATGTCCTTGTCAAGATGATGTCAAAATGATATTCATCAGTAAGTGAAGGCCGGCGAGGCCTTTAAATATTCATTTATTTGTTCATTTTTCATCTTTTGCGACGCAGCTCCGAGTTGTTTGATATGGAAGATAACTGATTCTCTGCTTTTAGTCCTCCGGAGTGCGTCCCTGATGGATGTGTGTACATGCATGCAGCAGCAGCAGCAGCGTATGAGTCTAGAATCATGATGGATGGTGGGGTGAAGAGCAAAGAGCATGAGACTGTGTACAGCAGGACTCCATACATCTCCATCCATCTCCTGTTAATGCAGCAGCCACTGCACTGAGGCTCTGGGACACTTTGTTGACGTCCCAATGAATCCTGGGTGATTTTTCATGTCGAGCCTCAGAGTTCAGGTCCTGCATGTATGCCATAACTCCATCTTCATTTTTCTTCTTTCTTTCCTTCTCTTCTCCATTGATTTGTACTTCTTTTGCCACTTCTTGTTTCACTCTCCTTCTTTCCCATCTTATCTTTCCCCCCTCCTCTTCTTTTATTACATTATTCCCCTCCGTCTCTTTAGGCTTCTCTCAATCTACCATCTTGCCTGTTCTTGTGAGACGTCAGTCACGTCCCAAGTCCTATTCCAATTTGAAATTTAGCCCAGTACAGTTGAAGTGCACTGACATTTCTGTACGTATGCAGGCTGCTTTGGGAGTTCACTTCTACATACAAATTTGCTCTGACGTTTTTTTAGTGATGTAAAGGATTCCCACCAGTCCGTCATCTCAGAAGCTTCGGATAGCTTCCTGCTGGCTGGTCAGCGTCCATGTTCAACCCGGGGACAATTCACCAGCGGCTCTGATGTGTCTGTAGCGCTTTAAACATTAGATTCCTTTTGGATTATAATCGTTGGTCTCAGAGCTGAAAGTTAATATTTGTTGCTGCCACGTTATTTAGTCTGAAGGTAAAGTTAATGTTTGTGTTTTTATCGGACGGTTACCGTCAAACAACAGTGCTGCATCTGTGGATGTTTGGCTCCTTATATGTGCAGATCAGGCAATAAAAATATAGGATTGGAGTCGGACCAGTGGGCAACTTCCGGGTTGGAAACCTGCATCCTCTCTACCAGCCAGCAGGGGGCGACTCCTCTGATTGTATAGAAGTCTATGAGAAAATGAGCCTACTTCTCTCTTGATTTATTCCCTCAGTAAACATTGTAAACATGAGTTTATGGTCTCAATCTCTAGTTTCAAGTCTTCTTCAATACAGCATGATGTTCATTTAGTAAATGATGGTCCCATTTAGATTCAGATAGACCATAAAGCAGGGGATGCTTTAGGGCGGGGCTACCTGGTGATTGACAGGTCGCTACCACGACGTTGTCCGGTCTGGGAGTTGTCCGTGTTTTCGTCTTAGAGCTTTAACCCTTTCACAGTGTGTTCTCAATTCATCAAAGTTAATTGTAACATTTTGGTCGCCTAAAAACATCTCATTCAGCGTTCAGTTATAGCTCCACCCTCTGGTGTCACTTCTGGTTGCAAAACAAACCAAGATGGCGACGGCCAAAACGCCGAACTCGAGGCTTCAAAACCGTAGTCCATAAAGCAATGGGTGACGTCACGGTGACTACGTCCACTTCTTATATATACAGTCTATGAGTTGGATAGAGGCAGTGTGTCATTTTGTATATTGTAAATATACATATCATATATCATGATCAAAACGGTTTAAAAAAAGTGAGTTCAGTGGACCTTTGACTTAATATTATTTACAGTATATTGAAGTTAAATCACCTGAATTCTGCTGTCCCACCTGCAAACTGATCGTACCCTACAGCGTCCTCAGGAGTTTCAACTCCTGAACTCATATCGACAAATTTATGCAAGTTCAACTTGGCATACTCTGCTAGTCTTCCTTGTGTTCCTCTCTTCTTCTTCTTGCCTTTTTGTTCTCTTAAGCTAAGTTTACACTACACCACTTTCATAGTCGACAATCGCGGTAAGTAGTCTTGCTTCATGATGTAGTCGTTGGCACACATGTTCACACGTCTTTACTATTTATAGCCTGAGTCTTCGAGGTGCAACAACAACTTTGGTCCGTGTTTTGAATGCAACACATACAGTAGCCTAAAGTTGAAGCGACTCTTCCGCCAGATTTCCCCTCTACCTATATCCGGCGCTCTCGTTGGCTGTAGCTCTCCCCGACAGGTCCAGATATTTAGCCTGCTAGATATCTGGGATGCGTCGGCGAACCTCTCGGCTCGCGTCTTTGATCACGGATCATGGATTTGTCTCTGATCTGGGGCTTTTGTCGGGAAGCTCCAAAAACTGTCAGCGAGTTGAAACCGGGGCTAAAGTCGTGTAGTGTGAACCAGGCATTACTTTGTTCCCTTGTACTGTAATTCACTTTGGTCTGCCCTTGTTCACCGTCATATTTTAATTATTTGCTTCTAGCCTTCTATTCTCTCCTCTTTGCTTTCTTCCATCTGTCTTTTTATTTGTCTTTTCCTTTCTTTCAAAATACTACAATCTCTTTTCAGTTCACAAAGCTTTTCTTTCCTTTACGAGTCAGAAATGCAGTTATGAAGTTTCTGCCTTTATGTACAAAGCAAAGACCTCCCCCCCCCCCTCGTCTCCCCCGCAGTACATACTGTACCGTCCCTCAGTGGCAGCACCATGCCGTCGTCATGCAGATGAAATTCATGCATGAACATTTAATGCCACAACACATAAATAATTTAAATTTTGTAGATATTTGGGCGGCGCTGGATGAGCTGCAGCAGTGAAGCTTGATGAAAAGAATATAAAAGTAAAAACCAGGCAGCAGTAAACACGCCGTCCCCCCCGTCTGGGCCAATCACTGACAAATATGACTTCTTGTTTTGAGCTTGTAGCTGCTGTCCCCCACTGGGCCAATCAGAGTCATTTTAGATGCTGGAATTCAGCTAAAATGAGATGCATCAACTCCCTGAATTCGTCAAAATCGGATCTCTGGGACGCTGCAAAAAAATGTGTATCTTACTGGATCATATTCCTTCATCTCAACATGTCAATTTGTCCAATATAGAGCCCCTAAAAAATCCAATTTTCTAGTGGAAAAACCTGCTCATGGAGGGAAATTATTTCAACCTGTTTCCAGTTGAACTTGTTTGGAGACGGAGAAGTGTCGGCATCTGGAGACGAGACAGAATAAGATAACCGCACCAGAACCAAGAAAAATTAATGTTTTAATCCGATCAGTGTCCGTGAGATATCGTGCGTGACAGATGGACAAACAACGTTAAATGTGTTGTCTTTCAACCAATTTCATCATGACACTGGAAACCCACAGAGGTTCTCCTGCATATTTCAGCGAGCTTCATCTGTTGCTGAAGGAGAGGACTCAGAAACACAGTCGGTGACTGACGGGGATAAAGAGTCTTTGGACAATGCGACAATCACAATGCAAGTGTTTTTTAGGGGAGAAAGCCGAGGTATGAATTACACAGTTCGGTCTCAACAAATGGCGTATGAATGACACAACAATTTGTAAGACATTGAGAGTCAGAGAAAGACTGCTGATGGTCCAACAAACACAGGACTTTCCACCAGGAGACGGTGTTTGTGTCCCAAAGGGTTGTTATTTTGAAGTTAATTTGTGACGTGATGTTATATTGTTTATGTACGTATTTTACTTAGTTAACAAACTTATTTTAAGCCCAACCATGATGTTTTTCCTAAACCTAAGTAGAGGTTTTGTTGCCTGAACATAACTGCGGTCGTCACCGTAGTTTTTGTTGCGTAAACAGAACTGCAACAGTATCGCGGTAACAATGTGGTGTTAAATGACAAGCAAAAAGCAGTTTCACAACATTAAGCCCGTGGTGTGAAACATGAAAAGCCTAAAATGTGTTATCATGATATCATATTTATACGCCTTCCCATGAGATCTGGTTTCAACAAAGGTCCTCGTTACAATTTTATTTATTATTTTATTTTAAATTATTTTCTTATCAAGAAATTTGCTTCTCATTTGAATCCTAAAAAGCTTATCTTCTTAACAATAAATATATAATAAATAGCTAATGCAGTTAAATATTTCAACCGGTTTCCAGGACAAATCAACTTCCTCTTCCAAGACTTTCAGAACAACAGAGAGTGTTGCTGCACAAGAACCCAGAAAAATGAAACTAGTTCATCCTCAGTGATGTGAATGGGGTGGACAAAATATTGGAAACACCTGTTGGATTCAACAGAAGCACAAACTCCAGCCGCTAAACAGCCTCTAAACAGCCTCTAATCAGCCTCTAGTCAGCCCTCTAAACAGCCTCTAAACAGCCCTCTAAACAGCCTCTAAACAGCCTCTAGTCAGCCCTCTAAATAGCCTCTAAACAGCCTCTAGTCAGCCCTCTAAACAGCCTCTAATCAGCCTCTAAACAGCCCTCTAAACAGCCTCTAGTCAGCCCTCTAAATAGCCTATAAATAGCCTCTAAACAGCCTCTAAACAGCCTCTAGTCAGCCCTCTAAACAGCCCTCTAAACAGCCTCTAATCAGCCTCTAAACAGCCCTCTAAACAGCCTCTAGTCAGCCCTCTAAATAGCCTCTAAACAGCCTGTAATCAGCCTGTAAACAGTCTCTAAACGGCCTCTGAACAGCCTCTAATCAGCTGTCTGTGGAAGTGGGCGTGGTTGGCATTCAGCTGCAGGTGAGCTTGGCTGTTTTCGAAACCGCATACTGCATACTACTGAGGAGCGCAGTATGCAGTATACAGTACATACTGTATACTGCGTTCCTCAGTAGTATGCAGTATGTGACAGTTAAAGTGATGTATTTAGCAGTATGCTAGACGAGGCTTAAGCCTTCAAACCAGCTCTTAAAGCACAGGACAAAAAAACTAACTTGTACCACTATTACAATATTATCAAAAAATACAACTTTGATTTTGTTGTTTATGTTGTGCTTGTTTACTTTATAAGATACTGCAGGTTTAAACTATTTATTCTGACAGCTCATAAAGAAGTCCGACAAACAGGATCATCAACGAGGAGAGACGGGAAATATAAAACATTCATCCACAACGTTTACTTTACTCAAACTGCTTTTTCAGTTACAGCAAAAGGACTGATCTCCCTCCAGATATTAGAGACATGTTGTCTCATCAGGAACCTCTCTGCCCCGTCAGAAGCTGCTCTTTCCCTCTCCTCTTCTCTCTCCTCTTCTCTCTCCTCTCCTCTCTCCTCTCCTCTCTCCTCTTCTCTCTCCTCTCCTCTTCTCTCTCCTCTCCTCTTCTCTCTCCTCTCCTCTCCTCTTCTCTCTCCTCTCCTCTCCTCTTCTCTCTCCTCTTCTCTCTCCTCTCCTCTTCTCTCTCCTCTCCTCTCCTCTTCTCTCTCCTCTTCTCTCTCCTCTCCTCTTCTCTCTCCTCTTCCTCTCCTCTCATCTTCTCTCGCCACTCTGCTGCTCTGCAGCCGCTCTGTGAGCGTCACTGGCCGGCTCTCCAGCGAGCTACGCCCGCGGGTGATTGTGGAGCTTTTTAACTCCAAAAAGGCAGATAAACACAGTTTCCTGTTAATTTATAATGGACATCTGTGTTGTGATATTTAAACAAACTATCCGTCAACAAGGAAATCAAAGCCTCTCGTCTACAGACCGGTCTCTAGAGAGCTCCAGCAGCTCATAGCGGTCTCTGAGCGTGACTACCCGGCTTGCTGGCAGCGACCCGGGCAGGCGCTCGCTGGCTGTCACGGTATTCTGTGGAGCTTCTAAACTCCGACAACGGTGGAACAAATGTTCGATTCGCCATCTAACTTCGTAAAACTGCCGATATTAATAATCTACACAGTTGATTTCTCGCCTCAAAAACGTTCAGAAGTGAATTTAGTGATGAAATGGCTACAGAAAACGTAAAAAAAGAGCAGCTTCTGGCTGCTGTTTTTATACCCGTAGCCTGTGCTGTTCCGGCGCTTTGCATTGTGGGATACAGTAGGCGAGATAGACTGGTCCGATGCAGACTGGAGAATGTTTCCAAATCAGTACGTCATCCGGGTATTTCTGGCATACTGGAGATTTTGCTTTTGTTCGCATACTGCATACTACATACTACATTTTGGCCAAATCAGTACGTACTACTAGTATAGTATGCGGTTTCGAAAACAGCCAGAGAGAGAGGTGTGGGGGGGGACAGTACCAGGTGAGTTGATTGGCCCGGCTGGTGCTCATTGTTTAATCAGACTCTTCCTTTAAATGCAGCAGCATGCTGGACCTCAGATGACAGACGTTCGCAATCACGTTCGCAATCAGAGAAGACGGCCGTCGGTTATCTTAGAACGGAGGACTGGAAGCGCTGTTTTGCAACCAGAGGCTCACCGTCTAGAGACTTAGAGTTAGACGTCTGTGTGATCGGTCATTAGTGTAAAAGAGTTATTGTTAGCAGCAGTCTGTCCTGTCTGTGGCAGCAGTCTGTCCTGTCTGTGGCAGCAGTCTGTCCTGTCTGTGGCAGCAGTCCTGCTACACCCTCTAAAAGACTTCCAACATGATAACCTTCATGAAGGAGGATTTATTGCCGGTATTACACTGCGTTTAGCTAGGTGTGCCAAATAAACTCATATCTTCAGCTTGTTGCCCTGCCTTGAAAAAAATAAATGTAAGACTTAATATAAAATGAAGTAGATGTTTTGATGAATCATTTTCTTTAATTGTACGTACATGTGGGTTTCAAATTTGAATTCCTTGAAAGGATAGCCCCTTGAGATGTAGCATCTCATTTTGGAGGGGTCCTAAAGCCACAAATACAAAACATATAGAGACAAAACAGCATTACATAACCAACATCCACTGCAAATACACATCTCCCACCAGCACCCCCAGACCTCTGCTGTTATGCAAGAACAAGTAGATACAGTAACCAGATTTTAAATCAATTACATCAGCATAAAGAAGCAGTTTGTCTTCAGTTTCTATGTAGCAACAGATAACTTGTTCTGGTGTATCTTTATGCAAACCACAAATGATCTAATCATATGCCGATAACTGCATTTGTATGTTTTGGTCTCGTTAGTATCCAAACAAATCTAAAAGCATCTGTAAACGTCTGATCTGCTGATGTTTGACGTTCCGTGTGTGACTCCGATTGAACCGATCAACACGGAGCGAAAAGGTCAAGTCTTTGGAATCAACCTGTTGCTTCAAGTCGCAGCGAAGAAGAAGCGAAGAGGACGTCGTCGTTAACGACAGGCGGCTAAAGTGGAGCAATTAGGGCTAATAAAACATCATTCTCCTTTACACAAATGATGGGAAAGGTCAGCGGGCCGGGCGGATGTAATCGATCAGATCGTGGTTCCCCCCTCAGCGTGAAGGTTAGCTGATGCTGACATTTGTTAGGATCATTTCCAGCCGTGGATTAGAGCTGTACAGTGACATTTTACATTTGTCTGAGTTATTTTACCCCGACTTGCTCTGAATACACAACAGGAGGAATCTTCTGCCCATTTATCGATCCACTGTGGGGGAGTTTTACCTTCCATTCATTCACAGAAAGATGTGTCACAAACAAAGACGTGAATGTTCCACATTTATACAGACATTCATGGTCCTCAGAGGATGAATCATGATGACGTTAATGGCCTTTCCACAGGCACCACCATGAGGTTTTACAGTATATCACGATCAAAAGATTAAGTTAGACTTTACTGTATACTTGTCTGTATAAGGTAAATATACTTAAGTATATCTCTGATAAGTAAACTGAAAGTATACTCTTTTATTTTAAGTTTAAAGTTTCTTATTGATACAGTATTTATTACAAATGTTCCAAGCTTTCTCCCGCTGTACATTCTCAAATAAAGAAGAACAAAAACATGTAGATGAAGGGACAGAAACAGAACTGAATGTGTTCCTAATGTGTTTGTTAGAGCACTTCTCTTTCACTATATTAGCACCTCTAATTATATATATACTCCACACAATCTTCTGCATTGAAAGTTTGATCAACAGTACCAGGGTTTTGTATAAAGCATAAGGACACTTTCTGGTGTTGTTTAGCTCAAAGTACGGCTTCAGAGAGCTGTTAGCATGACTATATTTAAAAAATAAAAGTCTGTGTAGTTTAAGCCGTCACAAGCAGAGACATTCTGGATCCATTGGCTTATAAAATGGACAGAAAACCCCCCGTATCATGTTTAAGCTTTCCAGCAAGCCTGTACTTTCTGAGGGATTGTGTCTTTCGTCATACTGGAAAAGAAGCCGGCTGAAGGATTGTGGATCTGTATAAACGCTGGAACCAAAGGTAACAACACAGAAAACTGTATTTTTCACTATGTGGGACGTTTAAGAAGCTGCTGTTGTTGAAAGAGAGCAGAGCAGCGCCGGTATCTTCCCTCCTGCACACCGACACCAGCAGAGCGGGGGTGTTTCTGCATGATGAACTGCATGTGTCCGTCTCCGCAGGGAGGAGGACGAGGAGGAAGGAGGAAGGAGGAAGGAGGGGGGGTGTTCTCCTCATCCAGAAATAATCCAATTCCACGGGAGGATGAACCAAACCTCCACCCTGCCGCTCTCAACTTCACCACCATGAAAAGAGCTTTAGAGTCAGAGGTTGGTGAGGAGAGACCCCAGAGACCGACTCTGTGTGCGTGTGTGTGTGTGTGTGTGTGTGTGTGTGTGTGTGTGTGCGTGTGTGTGTGTGTGTGAGAGTGTGTGTGTGTGTGTGTGTGTGTGTGAGAGAGAGAGAGAGAGAGAGAGAGAGAGAGAGAGAGAGAGAGAGAGAGAGAGAGAGAGAGAGAGAGAGAGAGAGAGAGCCTCTATTTCTCTATTTAAAAAGGGAACACGGGATGCTGGACAGTTTGTGTTGTCTCATTGATATTCTCCAACACCAACACACAGATGAGCAAACTGATGCAACAGCTTGTTATGACTCAATAAAAAAAAAAAAAATTCAGGAAACAACAATTTCATGTCTCTCCAGACTGTCTGCTTTGAATAACCCAAAAATGAGATTTTCTGCAGCTCTTTCACACCAAAACACAATTAAGTTATTTACTAAAGAGTGTAAACACCTCCCGTCATAAATGATCACATTAATATGCAACGTTCACCTCCGTCATTCTGCTAATATGCTCTCGTAGACGGTGTTGGATACGAAGTCACCTGAAGCTCCTCCATCCTTTAGAGGAAGGGGCCTTCACTGGAGAGTCCTCTCAGTTTAACAAAGACCTCCATTCAGTCTAATCAGACAGGACGGCGTCCCCCGCTGGGACTGTCCTTAGGTCATTTTTGGATTGTCTTTTTTTTGTAAGTTAATTTCTTTGTCAGTCCAGGTGGGTTTTCTATGGGTCTACTTCAGAACAGGTCCTGTGAAGACCTCCAGCCTGCACGCTGACAAAAACTAAAAAAGACTCTTTAAATGTAAAAATGTAATACATTAAATATGCAAAGGGTGATAAAGTGTAGAAAAAGTGAATGTTTCTATCAAAAGACATTTGTCTCTTGCTTCGGTAAAGGAGGTAAGAAAAACAGAAACCATCCATCCATCTAGTTGACTAAGGGTGGTTTAGTCTGAATCGGAGTGAAATGGATAATTTTGGTTGGTTTTCTATATCGTCTGGTTTGGTTTGACGGTGCACAAATTAAAACGGACCAAATAAAACCAATGATTTGCTGAGGGGCGTGTACGAAAGAGCAAGGCCAGAGTTTGTTATCACTCTGACTCGGCGCAGATCTGCTGTGAGCAAGAATCCCTTCTCCTCCAGTTTATCTCCAATGACTTTATAAACGTCACCATTTTTGCGGACTTTATTTATCATATTCTTTGTTTTCTCTTCGGCCCAGATGTCAAGCAAACATCTGTCAGTCGTTTACCTGTGTCCATCTCAACAAACACCCACACAGGCAGCCTGCGTTTTGGTTCACTTCCTACAACCGGGTCAGATTATGTTCTCACTGCAATCGAACTGCACTGGGGGTTTCCTTGGAAACGGTCCGAGACCACCTCCTGCAACGGTCTCGGACCGCTTATCTTGATCCGCACCAGAGTACGATTATTGCACTCACAACTGCCCAAACGACCCGCACCAGAGTTTGATTAAAACAGATTAAATATTGGCTTGTGAAAGCGCCCTAAATCCCCCAAACCACAGCTTTCCACTAACTGAAACCTGGACCTGTAAAGTGTTGTACTTTAGATTGTTTTAATGGCTTTCACAATGTAAAACCACCCACAAAGTTCCAAAAAGTCAAACTCAGCTTGACTTACCCCCCCCATGTGTGTCACCTTAGCAGTTATTCCAAGGTGGTGAAGTGCAGGTTAAAAAGTTAAAAACAGCACAACAAACAGTCATCGTTACTGCGGCTAATTAGCAGGTTCCCCTTAAAAAAAAATATTGAATGAGACGAATGGCTGCCTGCGGGCCTGTCGTCGGGGGTGATGGATGGATGACACCGACTCCCTGCGGCAATGGCAGACACTGAGCTGAGCCGAGCGGAGAGGAGGGAGGGGGTTAGTGTCGTCCCGAGGACAGCGGGATGGTAAACAGGTCTGTAGGACGGCGATGGCCTCTGGTTCTGCTAATGTAAGTCCCCACTGAGTCGGATATATGGAGCACAGAGCGTCACCTCTGGATCCGCTCCGCCGCCTGGGAACAACCGGGATGCTTTTAAAGTCTGTGCCGGGGGGGCGGAGTGTTTGAAGGTACGGACAGGAAGTTCTAAAACTTTATTAAGTATTAAGGATTTCACTCCAAAATAATAAATGTATAGTTTGAGTGTATAGTAGAGTGAATTCCTTCCTTATACAGACTGACATGGTGTTCATGTTTCTAACCATGTTTCTAAAGTAAAAGTTTACATTACAACCATTTTCAGGTAAACTTGCGTCTTCCTCTTCCTTCGCTACAGTTCTTGGCACGTTACCGCCAACATCTGTCACACAGCAGCAGTACAGTTTATAACCAGCCGCAAGAATGTGTACTGTGTCGCCGGCGTGTCGGAGCAGGTGAATGTGCGTGCTCGCGTGTGTGCACGTCGCTAACAAGACAGGGACCCTCTCATAAAGACATTGCTCCGAGTGTTTAAAGATGTCACAGATTACCTTTTTATTGAAGTATCCACAGAAGCTGCTGTGGTGATTTTTAGTAGCAGTTAACTTAACGTTCGTCATGTTGGACAAAGAAAAGAGACGTCCACATTCATCCCACAAAGATCGGATTGGCTCAGTTGTTTTTCCAACCAGGGAAACGGCACAATGCAACTCCAACAATGGTTCACTTCATTTAGTTCTTTTTCAGGCGTTGTCCTACGAATGTCCAGCAGCACTAGCGATCAATGTGTCTGTAGAAGCTCCTGCTGTGTTTAGGCAACGAAACTACTTGTTTAAGTTTAGGAAAAGATTGTGGTTTGGGTTGAAATAACTTCGTAAGTGGCGTTAACTTCAGAACGGGAGTTACGGGACAAAGTAAAGGTTTACTTCTGGTTTCATGAACAGCATGTGGCTCCTTCAAAAACTCCTTTAGCTCCTCTCCCTCTCCTTCCAGTTGATTATGTAGCGCTCTCACTTCAACAGACGGGCCTAATTTGCTCTCTTTCACAGCCAATCGAGAGGGTATTTGTTTAGTTTTCAGAGAGAGGCTCTTCGCCGCTCCTCTGCTGCATCAAAGTCTTCAGCATCGCGACCGCAGGAGCGCGTTGGCGACGGCGATGGCGGCGACTCAAATTACCCCTCCATTCAAGAAACACGGCAGGTCCCGCTTCCCCCAACACCAGGGCCACCGAGGCCCCGTTTGAAGAGCAGCAGAGGAACAGCCTTTGAAAATGATTGCTTTTATGCTAAAGGCCTCTAAACGGCGTGATGGGCAAGCGGTGATCGTCTGCTCTGGTCTGAAGCTCGGGGCAAGGCATCAATAAACAATGAGGGCTGGATGTGAGGAAGCTGAGCGGCTGGAGGAGCTCTTCATTAGCTGTCACAGCAGCAGCCTCCACTTCCCTCTTTTATCTCAGATGAGTCACTCTCCATCTCTGGGTGTTTCAATCCGACGGGTCGGCCGAGTTATCCTCCTCCCCCTCCCCGTCTCCCTGCCTTTCATGTTTTGAATCCACACTCTTGTTCTCTATGTGTCACCTCCAGTCATTCTCTGGCTTTTTTTCAACCAACTCTCCCTCTCAATTAAACCTCCTCCTCCTCCTCCTCCTCCTCCTCCTCCTCCCCTTCTTCTTCTCCAGGCCCGGCACAAAATCAAATGAGCAAAAGTGTAGGAGAATTAAATCCAAATGTGTCTCGCATATTATCCCAGACACATGAGAGCCGAGCGGAGATGACCTGCTGGAGCCAATTAAAAGGCAAAGAGTCGTCTCCCTTGATGTGCACTATCACTGATGTGCCATCTTACCTTCAGGCTGTGTGATATTGGCTGTTTGATGGGACAATTGAGCTGATCTCCGCTCATCTTTGTCATGTCGGAGGTAAGATGTGACGAGTCCAAGTGAGCCAAGTTCACTTCTTACGGTAACGTTCTCCTCACAAATCTTACTTTATTTGTTTTGTCATTGATAGTTGATGCCAACTTCTCCTTGTATTCTCTCATAATGTAAATATATGCTCTAATTTTACATATTTAGAGAAAAAAAATCAAAAGAGTTGGTTCCGATGTACAGTATGTCATTCTATAAACGCTCCGTTGACGTTGATGTCGAGTGTTTCAAAGACCTAAGTCAAGCTAGTTGTTGTTAGCTCATACATGCTAAACTTAGCCTAGAGGAGCTAAAGGTAACTATTATTATAATAATATAATAATTAATGAGCATCTCACGCAACATTAACTAACTCTTGATTTAAACTGGATTCTGCTGTTAATCCTGTTGGAGGTATCATACGAGCCGTTGCATGAGAACACGTTGACCGACTCACTGCCAGGCTCCTTCCTGAGCTTTCTGGATGTGGATGAAACCCTCAGGAACACCAGCATCACTTGTCAGTGCACCCAATTTGAGCAAAAGAAGACTGTAGATTCAAGGACAACAGAAGTCTGGTGAAATCTGCGGCTGGAGCTGACTCTCTGGAGGTGCACAGACAGTCAACAGACCGGCCTTGACCTTCAGGCCCTTTTGTTGATTTGATGAATTGTGGATGTAAACTTGGTGTACTCTGGACTTGCAAGAAATGAGATTCAATATGAAGCACAAGAGACAGATGGCTGTACTTTTGCTTTTATAAAACATCATCATCATAACTTGGACCTAGATTGACAAATGAAGTCCTGATGTTTAAAGGTTGTGACCAGTTTTCTTCCTATAAGTTGTGCTTTTGTTTCAGTAAATGGATCTGGTGATCCAGAGTCACTGAGTGCTTTAGAAATATAAAACAAGGTATCATCTGCATAGTTGAAAATCAATTCCATATTATAAAACATTATTCACTGGCAGTATGCAAAACATATATAAATACATCTCCCACAGAGCTGCTTAGTCATCATTACACCACCGAAGCTTCTGTACAAGCACTTACTCATCACTACACCCACTCACATACTGTACACAGACACCTGGCTGCCATGCATACATACATATAGATATGTACAGCATATACATAGAAACTAGGTCTCTGTTTCAATGATCTCATGATTTCCTAACTAAATAGTTTCCAGATGCATTTGAAAGATGTATTTTAGAACTCTTGCTACCCGTTTACTCAACTTTGTAGTAGCACCTGACTAACAGAAATGCATGTATGATCAGTTGTCATCGATTTCTGGGAAATGATTCTAGCCTGCACAACATTAGGGCGATTTCAATTTCCAAACAATTTGTACATATTGATCTGGACCCAGGATGGTTAAACGTGATGTAAACCATCAGATTTCATTCTGTTGTGAATGTGTGCAGATTGGCCTGGACTGATGTTAGATTTGTGGCATGAACTATCCCAGTCCGGCTCTGGTTTCACATCTAGATTCAGCGCCCAGTTTGAACAGATCCACTCTTTACTGCTGTATGAACTTGATGAGGATGTTTGCGTTTGTTTTCCCAGTGTAGAGCGGAAATAGAAATAAAAAGGATGAAACTCAATGATGAAAATGCGGAGAGAAGAGATGCAGAAAAACAATTAAAGAGGTCAGAAACTCCTCTTCCCCTCCATGACTGGAGGAGCAATCAGACATTCAGCAGCTCACATGATTAAATTATGAAAGCTTGTACTTGTAGGTGGGCATGTTCAAAGCTATTTCATCACTTTACTTTTTAAAATTTTGCTTCCCAGGGTATTCACACAAACATAAAACCCACCAGTGAAAGGAAAAATAGATCAAAGTTGGTTTCCAGTCGTTCTCCTGACTGTATAATTCATGTACCTGCAACTTTTTTAATCACCATCCTCATCTGTTATTAATACCATACCCATAAAAATCATGGTCATTATCATTACTGTCGTCGTGTCAGAGCAGCCTTAACATTCACGACCAACTGCACGCCGTCGCTGCCGATGCCAATAAAGCAGCGAGACATCAGGACGGGGGGCTTGTATCTGTGAAGACATGGACATCTGGCTCGGTTTCAGAGCCCGTCCTCGGCAGCAGAGCCGGGGAGGGGAAATCTCCCGTGACAATACATCAGTGGAAGATCCTCTGCAGCCATATGCTGCCTTTAAAAGCTGCCTCTTTTCCCCACTTTGCATCACGATGGGATGTTTAAAGAGGGCTGGCAGGGTACTTAAAGTGCTCATTAACAGAGACACGTCCAACATGTTGGGGAAGGTCCTGCATTTCCACACCGGGACCTTAAATTACTTCTCCTCCTCTTCACCTCCTCCCTCCTCCTCTTCCCAAACTGCTGACCGCAGGCTCCCTCGTCGTTTTTCTCCTCTCTGACATTTTGAAGAGTTGTGTCGCCGCCATTAACTGGCGGCCGCTTTATGACAACGGGGGAAAAAAGACGCCACATCTGCAGAAAAACGACAAGAGCCAATCCTCATTAGTGTCTGGATGAGTGCCAACGTTAAATGAAAGGAGGAGGAGGAGGAGGGCAAAGCAATCAGATGGCACCTTTTTCCTGATGGTGATGGATGGCGAGGGAGAGGCGGCGTTCCGGTAACACTCGTCCCCTCGGGGGTTTCCCCTCTGCGGCTGCTGATGTAAAAGTTTCACTGCACTTCAGAGATGTTGTAGATATCACGTTGGGGAAGACACGTTCTGGCGGTGACAGATGTTGACAAGTTGAGTGATGTTCCTTCAGGGCCGACAGCTGAGCACGCTCACGTGACTCAACTGTTGAGCTGCTCGTAGCGAGGCCCGAGGACGCCGATGTCAGTTGGTCCTTCCAGAGTGAGATAACCTCCACTGCTTCCTGTCAGTACAGTACGGGTATTTGGGGTCCCCAGAGGATGATTCCTGGCATATTTTGACCCTTCCTCTCGCCCCACCTTCAGATTAACATTTTCACCCTGATCAGCACTTTTGTCCACGACAAGTTATTTCAAAACTTGCTGAAAATTCTTTTATGGAAGTCCATGAGTCTGGTGATCCCTTAAACTTTATTTAACCGTCACATACATACATACATGAAATGTGACCTCTGCATTTAACCCATCCTCAGCATCCGGAGCAGTGGGCTGCTGTAAAGCACCCGGGGAGCAACTGGGGGTTCAGTGTCTCGCTCAAGGACACGTCGACATGTAGACAGTAGGAGCCGGGATCAAACCGCCAACCCTTGTGATTAAAGGACAACCCGCTCTACCCCCTGAGCCACAGCTGCCCCCCACTGACCTTCCAGACCTGCTGCCAGGGGTCAAACTCTGTATGCAAAGAAAGTATTACAATCTGATGAGCAGCTTGTAACGTCGTGTATTGAACCTCAATACTTCTCTGGTACTGACTGAACTGTGCAGTATTCACAGAGTACTAAACAAACTACAAAAAGACATCACATAATGTCTCGTCCATCCATCCATCCATCCATCCATCCATTTTCTTGCTCTAGCTGTGCCATTCTTTATTTTTTTGGGGGTATTTTTCCTACAATTCAAATGTGCACAACTGCAATTTGCACTTGACTGGTGACAGCATTAAAATCCTTCATTTGGTTTCAGCATTGAAGCACAAATATCGAAAGTATTACTAGTATCAAACAATGTGACTCGATATGCAACCCTAGTAGCAGGCCACAAAAGCTTCTGATGACATTCATGTTCCCTGGAGGATGGTACTTTCCTCTAGCGCCACCCTCAGGCCAAAACACAAGATATTGCATAATCTAAGCCATATTTTTCCACCACTATGATTTTATTGACCTGATGACCTTTCCTCTATAGCGTCTGTACAGTGTTACACACAACCTCAGTTAGGTTTGAACCCCAGCCACCCATCAAAAAACCACAGGATCCATCTGCACCACCACAAGCATAACCCTCCAAATGTGCATTATTTAACCCAAACAAAAGGGTGAACAGGGTTCAAACCGCTCAGTCATCGGGTGAGGAGGGAGGGAGGGAGGGAGTGTCAAGGTTGAACTGAGCCTGAGATGCAACACTAAACATCCTCAGCCTCCAGATTTCTTTCAGCAGGGCTGAAAGTACATTTATGAAAATGCAGCCGGCCAGTGTTCAAGCTACCTTCTCACGCTGGAGAAGTGAACGTGATGGGGATTCATTTGATAGTGATCACCAACATTATAAGGAATCATCTGTGGGTCATTGTCTAAAGTTAGATACAGCTTTATCTCTCCAGAGATGATGTACGAACGGTTGGTCACCTGAGAAGAAGCTTCAACCGTTCAACCTCTGACCTTTTGACCCCAACACGATGTTATCAATGGAAGTGGACACGGACAGACTCACTTTAAGGACTTTATCCATATAAACCAGTGGATCTACCCAAAACTAACAACGCATTTGGCTCAAAGGAGCGGTGGCAGGGATTTAATGGAAGCCAAACAGAGTTCAGCTCATCATTTTAATGCCGAGCTCTATCGCCTTTTGTAGTAAAAAAAGGATTTAAGTACTGCGGTTCAATACGCTGGTGCAAAACTGGTGCAATTTCTCATGAAAAATGAATTCCCAGCACTCCACTGAAGTCTTTTCAGTTTCCATTCGACTCTGGCCATCTCTTTCTGTGGTAAATAGTCTTCCCCGGTGCTTTCTGGACCAAAACACTTTGCTCGCCCATCGACTCGGCCTCTTCTCTTTTCTCCTCCAATTCTATAACCTCCCTCTCTCCTTCCCATCCTCTCCATCCCATCAATTGGAAATCTCTCAGCATCACACCTCAGACACCCAATCCCGGGCAGACAACTCCACCGAGTATTAAACAAACATAAGCAGAGAATGGAGTGGCTGCTGCAGAGGTAGATGGTCGGGGTGATAGGATTGCCAGACAGAAGGAGTGGAGAATCACAAGTGCTCTGAATTGTAGGTCTGGAACTGCCAGAGAGAAAGAAAAAAAAAGACCTCAACATGATGACACTGAAGCAGCGAGACATCTTGGAGTGTGAACAAAATAATGGCTGCAGAAATAGAAAACAAAAAAGGGAGAGGAGGAAGGACAGACAGCTCCTCCGGTCTGTTTAAGTTCAGTGAAATTGGAATTACTAAATCATGAAAAGAATTAACTGAAAACATTCCCCCTCTGTTGCCGGATGATGAAAATGTTTCAGTGACTTGACATCATCGTTGTTAAGCCGGTGTCGTTCCCCCGCGGTTCGGCGGGTTTACCTTCAGACGGGCTCGGCTGGACTATCGACACGGGAGAATTTCTGCAGAGGCCCGAGATATCAAAGGCGGGCCGGGTGTAAATAATGGAGATTTAAAAGTCGAAAAATGTTCTCTGCCTGCGTCCGCTGCATACCGCTCCTTCATTAAGCCAGCGGAATCTATTTTCCAAGAGGTCTTGTTGAGTTTCTGTTGATGAAATTGTTCTCACAAGAGGGCAAACTGAGGCAGACATGCTGCTTTTAACCACATGCTGCGAACCTCCCACCCAGGGAATTTCCCTCCGACTGCACCGCTGAATTTCAGCAAAGGCTTTAAACAAGCAGCAAAACTGAGTTTCAGCCGTCAGGTATGTTTTCCCTTCGTCCTCACACTGTTCACCTTGACGTATATCTCTGACTCACAACGCAGCCGTCAGGATAACTGGACACACAACAAAGATCACAGTCTTGTTTTTAGCATCATTTTTATTTTTTTACTTTTATAGGCTTCCGATATACGTGTTTCTGTTGTTCGCCTCCTTATGTATCTAAAGGTAAAGAAAGCTTGATGCTTCCAAAGTCAAGATTTCACATCAGAAGTGTATTGTGTTAAGTCCCCCTGACCTCTGTAAGCAACCATAAACCATAAATACAATACATTTACCAAATTAAAAGCATCATTATTATGGATGCAGTGAAGATCAGCTGGTTTTAGATCCTCCTCCGTGTTTTAATTTGTGTTCGTGGTTATATAAGGTTATGTAAGACTAACTGCTAACAGAACCTGTAGCATCAGTACTGTTGCTATGGTTACCTGCAGTTGAGCACTGATTTAGAACCTGTTGACTTCAACTAAGTTTGAAGGCGTTAAAACATATCAGGAGTATTATGTCAAAGATGCCTTCAAACGGACACATTGACAGTCTGAAGTTATCTGAGTCCTCCCAGCTCGTCAAATAGTGCAGCTTGGTCACTAACTCCAATGTAAACCGACCCGCGTCATTATTACGCTCGGGGCCAGACTGCCCTTCATGAGCATAATAATAATAATAATAATAATGTTCATGTTGCTGCTCTGAGAAGATGTTTACTTCAACATGCTCCGTCTTTACAAACACATTTCTCAGCGGAGCATTGTGTAAAACCTGTTGAAGGACTTTATTTCAGATTCCACTGAAGGTCCAGAGGTTTCCAAGGATGTGTCTTAGACAGATGGAGCCATAGAGATCTTTCACTCAGAAGAGCTCCAATACAGGGCTCTGATTCACAGCATATATGAGATCATTAGGGAATTCATATTGTAAGGGA